>NW_019268843.1:0-12804 GCF_002738365.1 Cucurbita moschata
TAGTTAACGAATGTTGGTTAACCAGGTTAATGAGTTTAATCGGTTAATCTTGGATCGTTGGAGCCCATGATCTATAGGTCCATTAGGTCCCTCTGCTAGCTCATATCGGACTAAACCATAGAACAATATGACGAGTGAGTTCGAAGTGTTCGAATTCAAATTAGGGAATATGCGTTACATATATACGATATATTTAACCGCAATTTTGTTTTATTTACGAATTAAACGAAAAGAGAGTGTGAGATATTTAAATAAGATTTAAATATCTTAATCAATTATGTGTCGGAATTGATTGGGATTGGTATTTGAATTAATATTAAATATTAATTAAATAGTTTAATTAATCATTTAATGTTACTTTAATTTGAAATTCATTATTCAAATTAATTGTTGAATTAAAATGAAGAAAGTCAAAATGTTGACTTTCATCTAATGGAAAAATCCATGTTAGTGGAATTTTGAGTGTCAAAATTTGGTTAACTCAAACATGCATGCTTGCCACATAATCCCAAACTCTTGAGTGGAATTTTAAGTGTCAAAATTTGGTGATCTCAAGTTTGCATGAACATGCAAACTTGACTCTTTAAATAGAGTGATCATGATACTTGGAGGGGATTCTTCATCTTCATGAAAAACCTTGAGAAAAACTTCTCACAAACACTCTCTTTCACATATACAAAATCCCTCCCAAGTTTAGTCACTCACCGGATTCCACAATCCCGTTCTAAGGCCGGAGGATAGTGGAGAAGACACTAGTGGTGGTTCGAAACCGGTTCGTGAGGCAAAAGGAGTTTGAACTACAAAAGGTTAGTATTTAAACTCATTAAGTTTTAATACTTATGAACATACTAGTGATTTACAATAATTGATGTTCTAAAAGTGCCTAAGATTCAAATTGCTTCCGCATGTGTTATATTAACACCATCAATTGGTATCAGAGCAAGTTTTAGGCACTTTATTTACATTAATTTGATCATGGTGGGTACCATTTCATGCATGAAATTTGTGGTTGCTAAAGTGGATGGTTTTGGTTTTGGCATTTTTTTTATGCTTCCATTTGATACAATTATTGTAATAAGCCTAAGGTGTATGGGCTTTAATGAATGAAGAAAGGTCTGTAATTTTTATGGAGTCATTAGAGTCCATTTTAGGTTGTAATTGATCGAAAATGGAAGAGATAAGCAAGCTGAACCGAAGAAGATGGAAGAGGCGGTTCGGGTGTCTTTTCTGTCGTTGGGGACCGATTGAACATTTTTAAGGGTTGGTTTGTCCAGTTCGTGATCCTCGGGAGCGGCTCAAGTTATTTTTAATTATTAATGTAATAATTTAGTTAATTGCTTGCTTTAAAATGTCAAAACCAACCCACTTTAGTGTGTTTAATTAATTATGCATTATGAATGTATGTTTTAATTAAATAGAAAATGTATATGCATAAAGTATGTCATATAGATTTAAAATCCCACCATAGGCTAAGCATGTTTCATGCATTCCAAGTATGTTATAAGTGTTATAATGTATAGTATGCATGTCTTAGGGTTCCATGAGTGATAGATATAATTGTTATATTATTGCATGGAATGGATGATTATATAAATTGTTATATAAAGCATGTTATAGGTTATTTTCAACGTCATAAAATGAGGTAGACGTTAAAATCTATAATAAAGATAAGTGCATGCTCACTAAGGGTTAAGAACCGAGCACGATCAATTTTAACAGTTAAAAAGGGTCGATGTCTCATAAAATTGCGGTTACAAGAAAGCTCACCTGGCACGATCTTGTCTAAGGCTGAAGGTACTTAAGTTGACGGTTTACGGAACACCCACTACCTGGAGATCGGACCAGTACTTGAGCTTAGTTAGCCCAGTTTTATGAGCATGCTTAAGTGATGTAAGATTTAGAAAAATCACCTAGACTTAAGTTATATTTAATTAGCCGGAATATACTTAAGTAAAGAGTATACCCAACCATCTAAAATACTTAGTGGGAGGAAAAAGGTGTATAAGATACATCGTTTTCTCTTCACGCTCTCTGTAAAATTCACACAGTGAGATTCATGCTCGGCCTCGTGTCGCCCTGGGAGCGTCCTCCATTCGGAAGGTATTTGCATGAGTCAATAACAAGGTGAATTGAGAAAGTATTTATAGTAAGTGGGAGAAGGAAGTCAACACGTCCTATGGTCTCCACCACTAGGTTGCACCGTGAGATTCCCATGTTCCGCCTGCATGTTGCCCTAGAGCAACTACCCATTCGGAGGGTCGTAACATGGGAGTCGGAACAACGCAAACTCCAGAAATGGATAGGATTTCTTAAGTCCATTCCCAACTTTGGCTTTTTCATTCGATAGCGTTGTTGGGACCGATTTCTGAGGTCTGAAATTGGTGGGTCACACTTGCGAAGAATTACTAAGAGTTAGTATATTCTTGACCAAAATAGCGATAACTAAAACACTATAGGAACAAGAGTTATTCTGGAATTAGTGTTTAAGTCAAGAATGTCTTGGTTTAGTGAATGAGTGATTGACTGCCCCTCGGTAGCAGTTGCTCTAACTCACTAAAGTATCGTTGCAAATTAATAATGATTTGGGTGCATTATTATATTTGCTAAAACTTATTGGATTAAACAGGATTAAGTCAAATCACTAATAGAATTTTCTTTATATCACAGCATGACAAACTCAATAGTACAATTACTCGCTTCTGAGAAATTAAACGGCGACAACTACACAACTTGGAAATCAAACCTAAACACAATACTGGTCATTGATGATTTAAAGTTTGTTTTAACTGAGGAGTGTCCTCCAAACCCAAACTCAAATGCAAACCGAACAGCTCGGGATGCATATGACAGATGGATAAAGGCAAATGACAAAGCCCGAGTGTACATTCTAGCCAGCATATCTGATGTTTTGGCTAAGAAACACGATGTTATGGGTACTGCTAAAGAGATTATGGAATCTCTAAAAGGGATGTTTGGACAACCGTCCTTCTCCCTTAGACATGAAGCCATAAAATACATTTACAACTGCCGTATGAAAGAAGGGACCTCAGTTAGAGAACATGTCCTGGACATGATGGTCCATTTCAATGTGGCAGAAGAAAATGAAGCTGTCATTGATGAGAAGAGTCAAGTCAGTTTTATCATGATGTCTCTTCCGAAGAGCTTCTTCCAGTTCCGCACCAATGTGGTTATGAACAAAATAGAATATAACTTGACTGCTCTTCTCAATGAGCTACAGACTTATCAGTCCCTCTTAACAAACAAGGGACAAACAGGAGAAGCAAATGTTGCCATCTCCAAGAAATTACTACGAGGATCGTCCTCCCAAAATAAGTCTGGACCTTCAACTTCTAAAAGTGTTTTGATGAAGAAGAAGGGAAAAGGGAAAAATAAGATTCCTACTAACCGCAAGAACAAGGTTCAAAAAGCAGATAAAGGAAAATGTTTCCATTGCAACGAAAACGGGCACTGGAAGAGAAATTGCCCAAAATACCTTGCAGAGAAGAAAGCCGAAAAGACACAACAAGGTAAATATGATTTACTCGTTGTAGAAATGTGTTTAGTAGAGTATGACAACTCAACTTGGATACTAGATTCAGGGGCGACTAATCATATTTGTTCTTTTTACCAGGAAACTAGCTCCTGGAGAATGCTTGCGGACGGCGAGATAACACTCAGGGTTGGAACAGGAGAGGTTGTCTCAGCAAGATCAGTGGGAAATTTAAAGTTGTTTTTTGGAGATAGATTCATTATATTAGATAATGTACTTTTTGTTCCAGGAATGAAAAGAAATCTAATATCCATCTCTTGTTTATTAGAACAGTTGTATAAAGTATCTTTTGAAATTAATGAAGTGTTCATTTGCAAAAGAGGTATTCATATTTGTTCTGCAAAACTAGAAAACAACTTATATATGTTAAAACCGAGCAAAACAAAAGCTATTTTAAATACTGAGATGTTTAAAACAGCTGAAACTCAAAATAAACGACAAAAGATTTCTCCTAATATCTTTCTTTGGCATTTAAGACTAGGCCACATTAATCTCAATAGGATTGAGAGATTGGTTAAAAGGGGACTTCTAAATAAGTTAGAAGACAATTCTTTACCTCCATGTGAGTCTTGTCTTGAGGGTAAAATGACTAAACGATCATTTTGCGAAAAAGGTTATAGAGCCAAAGAAACCTTAGAACTCGTGCATACAGATCTCTGTGGTCCAATGAATGTCAAAGCACGAGGAGGGTATGAATATTTCATCAGTTTTATTGATGATTATTCAAGGTATGGCTATCTTTACCTAATGCATCACAAGTCCGAAGCTCTTGAAAAATTCAGAGAGTATAAGACTGAGGTTCAGAATCTATTAGGTAAAACTATTAAAACACTTCGATCAGATCGAGGAGGAGAGTACATGGATTTAAGATTTCAGGACTATATGATAGAACATGGAATAAGGTCTCAACTCTCAGCCCCTGGTATGCCTCAACAAAATGGTGTATCAGAAAGGAGAAATAGAACTCTATTAGACATGGTTCGGTCTATGATGAGTTTCGCTCAATTACCCGATCCATTTTGGGGATATGCAGTGGAGACTGCTACATACATTTTGAACATGGTTCCTACTAAGAGTGTTTTAGAAACACCTTATGAGTTATGGAAAGGGCGTAAAGGTAGTTTACGTCACTTCAGAATTTGGGGATGTCCAGCACATGTGTTGTTGCAAAATCCCAAGAAATTAGAACGTCGTTCAAAATTATGTCTATTCGTAGGATACCCCAAAGAGACGAAAGGTGGTTTGTTTTATGATCCTCAAGAAAATAGAGTGTTTGTATCAACGAACGCTACATTCTTAGAGGAAGACCACGTAAGAAATCATCAACCTCGTAGCAAACTAGTATTAAGTGAGATTTCTAAAGAAGCTACTGATAAAACAACAAGAGTTGTTGATCAAGCTGGTCCTTCAACCAGAGTTGTTGATGGAGCTGACACTTCTGGTCAATCACATCCTTCTCAAGAGTTGAGAATGCCTCGACGTAGTGGGAGGGTTATAACTCAACCCGATCGTTACTTGGGTTTGGCAGAAACTCAAGTCATCATACCTGATGATGGCGTTGAGGATCCATTGACCTATAAACAGGCAATGAATGATGAGGATAGAGATCAGTGGATTAAAGCCATGAATCTTGAAATGGAGTCAATGTACTTCAATTCAGTCTGGGAACTTGTAGATCAACCGGATGGGGTAAAACCTATTGGTTGCAAATGGATCTATAAGAGGAAACGAGACCAAACCGGTAAGGTACAGACCTTTAAAGCACGACTAGTAGCAAAGGGTTATACCCAAAGAGAGGGGGTGGACTATGAAGAAACCTTCTCTCCTGTTGCTATGCTTAAATCAATAAGAATACTCTTGTCTATTGCCACATTTTATGATTATGAAATTTGGCAAATGGATGTTAAGACAGCTTTTCTAAACGGCAATCTTGAAGAGAGTATCTATATGGCTCAACCAGAGGGGTTCATTGAACAGGATCACGAGCAAAGGGTTTGCAAGCTTAAAAGATCCATTTATGGGTTGAAGCAAGCATCTCGATCCTGGAATATAAAGTTTGATACTGCGATCAAATCTTATGGCTTTAAACAGAATGTTGACGAACCTTGTGTTTATAAAAGGATAGTCAACTCTACAGTAGCTTTCCTGGTGTTGTACGTTGACGATATCCTACTCATTGGAAATGATGTGGGAATTCTGACTGACATTAAGCATTGGCTGGCGACACAATTCCAAATGAAAGATTTGGGAGAGGCTCAGTTTGTTCTTGGAATCCAAATTGTTCGGAATCGCAAGAACAAAACACTAGCATTGTCTCAAGCATCGTACATCGACAAAATGTTGATTCGATATAAGATGCAGGACTCCAAGAAAGGATTATTACCTTTCAGGCATGGAGTTCATTTGTCGAAGGAACAAAGTCCTAAGACACCTCAAGAAGTTGAGGATATGAAACACATTCCCTATGCATCAGCGGTCGGTAGTCTGATGTATGCCATGCTATGTACCCGACCCGACATATGCTATGCTGTGGGAATTGTCAGCAGATATCAGTCCAATCCGGGACGTGCTCATTGGACTGCCGTTAAGAATATCCTCAAGTATCTTAGGAGAACGAGGGACTATATGCTAATGTACGGTGCTAAGGATCTGATCCTTACAGGGTACACTGACTCAGATTTTCAGACCGATGTAGATTCGAGGAAATCGACATCAGGATCTGTCTTCACTCTGAACGGAGGAGCAATAATATGGAGAAGCATAAAGCAAGGTTGCATTGCTGATTCCACCATGGAGGCTGAGTATGTTGCTGCTTGTGAAGCAGCGAAAGAATCTGTATGGCTTAGGAAGTTCTTAACTGATTTGGAAGTCGTTCCAAATATGCATCTTCCCGTCACTCTTTATTGTGATAACAGTGGAGCAGTTGCAAATTCAAAAGAACCAAGAAGCCATAAGCGAGGAAAACATATTGAACGCAAATATCATCTCATAAGGGAGATTGTGCAACGAGGAGATGTGATCGTCACACAGATAGCTTCAGAGCACAACATTGCTGATCCATTTACAAAGCCCCTCACGGCTAAAGTGTTTGAAGGGCACCTAGTGAGTCTAGGACTACGAGTTATGTAATTTAGGGCAAGTGGGAGAAAAGGCATCAGTATGTGATGCCCTAGTTTATTGTATTTCTCTCTACTCAACGTTATAAAACCCAACTAGAGTTTTAGTCCAAGTGGGAGTTTGTTGGGTTTTATGTCCTAAAACTCATAGTTTGTAAACAAAGATATATTCTATTTTCAATAAAGTTATTATTGATGTTTATTCAGTAAAAATTGTTATTGAATAAAGTGAACTTTACGATCATTAATCTAAATCCAATAAACTAAGAACACTCTGGCTATAGTATGATTACTTGAACTATATGTAGAGACATAAGAGTGGATCAAGTTCAAGTATATAGTCAAAATGATCTATAGTATAAGGATAAGGCTGAGTACCTTATTCTGGGGACACTATGGATGCGGCCCACTTTTGTATATGATATAAACAATGTGATCACTAAATTGTGCATGTGGAGACATGTGAGTGGGGGCGTCCTATGCAATGAGTATTGCATAAGATCGGACCATGAAGAAAACCACTCTCACTTTATAAAGTCGTTTACTGTTGAGACTGATTTTCTTTTCATTCGATAACCTAGGTAACTCGGTTTTAATCCTTAGCTAACCATGAACTCCTGTTTATTCGGAATTATCCTTAGATTTGCATGGGTGAGAGTGGCTCTAGTTCGCCAACTCAACAGGCCTCCCATTTCAGGGGTAAGACTGGGTGAATGGCTGGGGATGTGGGGTGCAAGACGGAATTCACTCCTACCCACTTAGGGATAGAAGAAAGGTAGTTCTCTTAAGCACTGACTCCAGGTCTTGAACAAGGGGCCCCACCCTCTCATTGGCCTGAGAGGGATTTGGTTTACTGGTTGGACCACAAACCAATTGTTCATTAGAGGATCAGTGAGACATAAGGAACAAGAAGTAACTTCAGGGGTAAAACGGTAAATTGACCCAGCTCTAGTTACGAACAACCTGTGAAGGATCGATTTACTAATCATGGTTATATCAGATGGACAGAAATATATCTATAGTGAGGGGAGTGCAACTACTAGGCTATAGTGGAGTGTCCTAGTAGTTAACGAATGTTGGTTAACCAGGTTAATGAGTTTAATCGGTTAATCTTGGATCGTTGGAGCCCATGATCTATAGGTCCATTAGGTCCCTCTGCTAGCTCATATCGAACTAAACCATAGAACAATATGACGAGTGAGTTCGAAGTGTTCGAATTCAAATTAGGGAATATGCGTTACATATATACGATATATTTAACTGCAATTTTGTTTTATTTACGAATTAAACGAAAAGAGATTGTGAGATATTTAAATAAGATTTAAATATCTTAATCAATTATGTGTCGGAATTGATTGGGATTGGCATTTGAATTAATATTAAATATTAATTAAATAGTTTAATTAATCATTTAATGTTACTTTAATTTGAAATTCATTATTCAAATTAATTGTTGATTTAAAATGAAGAAAGTCAAAATGTTGACTTTCATCTAATGGAAAAATCCATGTTAGTGGAATTTTGAGTGTCAAAATTTGGTTAACTCAAACATGCATGCTTGCCACATAATCCCAAACTCTTGAGTGGAATTTTAAGTGTCAAAATTTGGTGATCTCAAGTTTGCATGAACATGCAAACTTGACTCTTTAAATAGAGTGATCATGATACTTGGAGGGGATTCTTCATCTTCATGAAAAACCTTGAGAAAAACTTCTCACAAACACTCTCTTTCACATATACAAAATCCCTCCCAAGTTTAGTCACTCACCGGATTCCACAATCCCGTTCTAAGGCCGGAGGATAGTGGAGAAGACACTAGTGGTGGTTCGAAACCGGTTCGTGAGGCAAAAGGAGTTTGAACTACAAAAGGTTAGTATTTAAACTCATTAAGTTTTAATACTTATGAACATGCTAGTGATTTACAATAATTGATGTTCTAAAAGTGCCTAAGATCCAAATTGCTTCCGCATGTGTTATATTAACACCATCAGGAACGAGGTAGGAGAGAGAGAATTAGTAGGACCCGAGTTGGTTCGACTCACCAATGAGGCTGTCCAGAAAATTCGAGCGAGGATGCGTACCGCTCAGAGTAGACAGAAAAGCTACGCTGATGTAAGGCGTAAAAGCCTGGAGTTTGAGGTGGGGGACCCAGTATTCCTCAAGGTAGCACCTATGAAAGGTGTGTTAAGATTCGGGCATAAGGGCAAGTTAAGTCCTAAATTCATTGAACCATTTGAGATCCTAGAGCGAGTTGGTTCGGTAGCGTATAAGTTAGCCTTACATCCGGCCCTCTCAGGAGTACATGATGTATTTCACGTGTCGATGCTGAGGAAGTACATCACGGATCCTATCCACGTAATAGATTACGAACCACTCCAGCTCAATGAAGATCTGAGCTACGAGGAAAAACCAATAAGAATCTTAGCTAGAGAAGTAAAAACCTTACGCAACAGGAGCATTGCGTTCGTTAAGGTACTGTGGCGGAATCACCACAATGAGGAAGCCACGTGGGAGCGTGAGGACGAAATAAGAGAGAAATACCCCGAGTTGTTACAAGAGTTTGAGACTTTCGAGGACGAAAGTTCTTTTTAGGGGTAGATAATGTAACGACCCGGGAAAGAAAGGAAAAAATATATATACATATAATAAAAATAAATAAATAAATAAATAAATAAATAAACTCAGTCGCCGGAAAACCCGCGAGTTTTCCGGCGACCGCCGAGTTTCGCGGAACCCACGCGAAACCACGGCCACAGCACGCCCACCCTCAGCCCACGACACCCTGCAAAGTTTTAGAACACCTGCAAAGGGAGAAAAGAGAGAAAATTTGGAGAGAGAGAGAGAGATTTCGGACAAACGTCGGCGAGTGTCCAGTTTCTCCGACGAGCCCTCAAACCACCCTCAAACTAACACCAAACGACCTGTTACCACCATAAGAGGGATCCCTAACGAAAGCACAATAACTCAGGGTGCGTTTTGTGTTGTTTCCTAAATGTCGTCGTCGGTAACCGAGGTCGGAAAGATTAGGTTTCTTAATCGATTCTTAGATCTATGGCTTTTAGGAGCTTTTAGGCCGCAAAACTCCCAGAAAAGAAAGAAGAACGACGAACAAAGAGGAAAAGGGAAGGAAGAGGACCGAAATCGGCAACGGAAACGCCGCGGGAAAGAGAGAGAAAGCTCGCCGGAAAATCGGCCGAAGTCGGGTAAGGAAGACGAGATCCACGGATCCGGGTCAACCCGAACCCAGAACCCGGGAGAGCCAGCCCGTTCCTCCCTTGGCCTCTGCCTTCGGCCCAGCCCAACTTCAGCGGCCCAAACCTCAAACCGGCCCAGAAGCTACAGTTCAGTTGAATCAACCCAGACCAGACCCACGGTCCAATTGAGCCGGCCTGCAAACCAAACTCCTGCGGCCCAGCCCAATAAGCCGAGGCCCAACGATTAGTCTTGGCCCAGTAGCCCTCCACAGCCCACGACCCGAACCACGACCCGAACCGGGCTGCGACCCACGCTTCGACCCGACACTGCCGCCCGACGTGGCTTTCTCTGCTACTGCCACGTGTCACTCAACGGCGCAGGCAGTCCCTCGGCTCGGCTCGGCGCAAACGGCTCGGGCTCCCTCCGGCGGCTCCAGCGGCTGTTCGGCTCGGCTCACCTGTTTTCAGCCCGGTTTCCACTGTTCCGACCCTCCCGAATCTGTTTTTGGCCCCGATTAAGGTATCCGAGGCCGTTTCAGAGCCGTATTTCACATTTATTAAATTATAGGTAAATTAATTGTGAAATACTAACGGAAAGTGGTGGACGGTGTGATAGGAAACAAACCCCGGGGACGTAGGGAGCGGCTCTCACGGAACGGGAGCTTACGTTTAGCGATTTAGGGAGTACTTCGGCCAAGGCCAACCAAGTAAGTGGCCTTACTATAGGATAGGCTAAATAAATTGTATGATGCTTGATGTTATGTGCCAGTATATACATATTTTGTTGAGTGACGCTTGATATGTTTGACGCACGTTGTGGCATTATGATGAGCATGATGATTGCATGATTTTTACCATAATATGATGATGTTTTCCATATTGAGCATGCTAGATGATGATGAGTGTCATATTGCATCATGTCGTTAGATCGACGTAGGACACAACCCGAGCATGAAAATGATAGTAATATAAACATCCACGAGTATGCGTTACCTAGAGTAACAAAGAGATGAGACTAGAGGGTTGTGTCAGAAGAGACATTACGATGGATTTAGAGGGACCTCATGCATTTTGTATGTTCATAAGCATAGGGCTACTTCCCCTAGAGATGATGAGTGCGGACGCGCACCTTACGATGAGCGCGAATGCGCACAGGTGCGAAAGCACACAGATGAGGGTGTTCATGAGGCGCATGACACTATGGGGTTCCGCTGACCTCCGGACGTCGCTACAGATTAGCTTGACCAGAGGGTCCAGGGGGCGTGCGAGCGCCCTGGGGACTCACATTCGCACGTGTGGGTCGTGTGTAGGGAAGTACTACACATTCAATTTGTCCGAGACTGGAGGCCACCCCTAAGATGATTAGAGATAGGTCCCTATTCATGATTGCATGTGTTTGCATTAGCATGGCCCCTATAGTGGGGTCACTTACTGAGTATTTCTTCGAAATACTCAGGCCGTGTGCCATATTGTTTTTTTCAGGTAAAGGCAAGGCGCCCATGTACGGTTGACGGTGGCATCGTGATCAGAGACTGTGGCGCGTGCATAGGATAGATGCATATTTAATTCCTAGTCTTAGTTAGAATAGGGTGTTTGCAATTCATTCATTTATATTAATTAATTTGTAGTCGTTTTATTTTATTTTTTTTTCTTTTTGGAACTCTAGCACAATGTTTGAAACACGTAAGTCCAGCAGTGTTTTCCAAAGTTTTAATGTATTCTGAAGTTTTAAATTTTTCCGCTATTAAAGATGAGCATGCTTAGATTTTTGTTCTGCATTAGAGATGAGCATGAGACGTTAGTGGTGACTCTGGATATGTGGAAATTTAGGGTCGTTACAGTTTCTGACTAGTTCTGCTGACCTGCCAACATCTCCACTTCTGTAACGACCCGAAAAAAAAAAAGAGAGAGAGAAAAGAAAAAAAAAAAGATAATAATAAGAATAAGTAAATTATAATAAAAAAATAAAAAAAAAATAAAAAAAAGTAAATTATCACTCTCTCTCCACCTTCCCCAAATATCTCCTGAACACCTCTTGCAACTGCAAAATGATCTAAAAAACAAAACAGAAACAAAAAAATGGCAGATCTTGAGAAGGGAAAAATGAGAGACAGAAACAAAGGAAAGACACAGATTTTGGGAGAGAAGAATTGAAGATGGCCTTCACTTCAAGCAGATTTAATAGGAATGGAAAGAGATGGAAAAGTAATGGTAAGTTAGATCTCCTAATTGAAGATGGCCTTCACTTCAAGCAGATTTAATAGGAATGGAAAGAGATGGAAAAGTAATCGATAAGTTAGATCTCCTTTTCTTTTATTTTTTGCAAGAGATAGAAAAGTTATGTTAGATCTTCTTTTCAATTATTTAGATTTTTGGATATCTGGTGGAAAATCAAAATTGATTGAAAATAGCTTTATGAATTGCATCTAAATTGAATCATCATTTTTAGGAAAGAGAAGAAAATCATAATTGATGGATGCATAGGCATTTTTACTGATGAAAATTAAAATAGATTGAAAATGACTAATCGAATTGGATAGTCATTTGAGAGAGAGGAGAAAACAGAAGAGACCGAAAATAGCTTCGGTTGATAGTAGTTTTTAGGAAAGAGAAGAAAACATAATAGATTGAAAAATGAAAGAGAAGAAAATAGAATAGAAAATGGCTTCTGTCAATGATAGTAGTTTTTAGGAAAGAGAAGAAAAAAAAAATATTGAAAATGGCTTCTGTTGATTGATAGTCATGCTAGGGAGGAGAAGAAAACAGATGATTGAATATTATTTTATAACTGCATAGTCATTCATATGAAATAAAAAAAAGATAGAGAGAAGGAAAATGGAAGATGTGAGCAATTATTATTATTTGTACCAATAACAAACCATAGTTGGATTGAATGATTGAAGCACCATGAAATAATATTGACATATTTTCAATTTAAGTTTTA
>NW_019268844.1:0-12819 GCF_002738365.1 Cucurbita moschata
ATTGAAGGGTGAAGAAGAAGCACTCTACACAAGTGAAAGTCGAAACAATATAAGCCATCTACTAAACGTGGATACAAAAACAGTGACAAAAGAAGAAGTCATCAAGGAACTGCACAGCCTGAGAGAGCTCAGAAGAATGACAACAATAGTTCGAAAGAGATTTAAATATATTTTCTACAATTGCGGGTCGAAGGGCCACATATTAAGAGATTGTTGGTCAAAGAAAAAAAATCTGTCGAAAGCAATGTTGCATCCTCCGACATGGAGATGGAAGAGGAAGGTACTACATGTCCTACGGTGCATAAGAGTGCAACTCTAGGTCTACAGTGGAGTGATCTACAGTTAATGTATGGAAATTGATAAATTAAAGAGTTTAATTAATTTTGTATCATTGGAGCTTATAATATGTATGTCCATAAGGTCTCCTTGCTAGCTCATAGTAACGCGTTAAAAGGTTCAATTTATTTGAAAGAAAATTTGAAGTGTTCAAATTGATATTTANTCTGTGACTCTGCAAGTTTTGTGTCGAAAGAGCCTTTTTGGTATTAGTTAGGTATTGCCAACACGATGGGCGATTTCCAAATCGTTGGAGGAATCAAGAAACTCAACAACAACAACTAAAACACGTGGGCAACATGCATGATGACCTATTTACAAGGACGTGATCTATGGGAGATCGTTGGCGGGAGTAAAACTATGCCGCCAGAGGAGGATCCTAACGGCGCCTTGCGCAAATGGAGAATCAAAGCAGGCAAAGCAATGTTTTTCTTGAAGACCACAATCGAAGAAGAGATGTTAGATCATATTTGGGATGACAAGACACCGAAAGAAGCATGTAACACGTTTGTGATGTTGTTCCCAAAGAAGAACGATACGAGGCTACAAATGCTGGAGATCGAGCTATTATCAATTTCACTGTGTGACATGAAGATTGCTCAGTATTTCCACAAAGTGAACTCGATCTGCCAGAAGATTACTGAACTAGACCCGAAGTCTGCAATTGGAGAAGATCGAATGAAGAGGATCATCATCCATGGATTGCGGTTAGAATATAGATGCTTCATTATTGCTGTTCCAGGATGACCCATTCAACCATCATTTGTAAAGTTTAAAAATTTGTTAGCGAGCCCATGACTAATCAAACGAGAGATATCACATTGAAGGGTGAAAAAGAAGCACTCTACACAAGTGAAAGTCAAAACAATATAAGTCATCTACTAAACGTGGATACAAAAACGGTGACAAAAGAAAAAGTCATCAAGGAACTGCACAGCCATAGAGAGCTCAGAAGAATGACAACAATAGTTCAAAAGAGATTTGAAGGTATTTTCTACAATTGCGGGTAGAAGGGCCACATGTTCAGAGATTGTTGGTCCAAGAAAAAAATTTGTCGAAAGCAATGTGGCATCCTCCAACATGGAGATGGAAGAGGAAGGTACTACATGTCCTACAGTGCATAAGAGTGTACCTCTAGGTCTACAGTGGAGTGATCTTAGTTAATGTATGGAAATTGATTAATTAAAGAGTTTAATTAATTAATTTTGTATCATTGGAGCTTATAATATGTAGGTCCATAAGGTCTCCTTGCTAGCTCATAGTAACGCGCTAAAAGGTTCAATTTATTTGAAAGAAAATTTGAAGTGTTCAAATTGATATTTAATATAGCATATATATTAAATATAAAGGAGAAAATAAATGTAATTTGAAATGTCAAATTAGTATTAATATATTAGATATATTAAATAAATAGAGAAAATATATTTAATTAAAAGGGTTCAAATTAATACTTAATATATTAGACATGTTAAATATAAATGGAGAAAAATATATTAATTTGACAATTTGAATGGTCAACTTAATATTTAATATATTAGATATATTAATGGAAAACATATTTATTGTATTAGATACAATTAAATATTAAATCAATTAATGTATTTTGATATATTAAATAAAAATATATTTGAAATTTGAATGAGATTCAAATTAATTAAGTATATATTAAGATATCTTATAATATCTAAATATGATTTGTATGAGGTAAGATATCTTAATATATTAAATATGCAAATATATCATTTGGCAAATATTCTCCAAAGAGTCCCTATAAATAGGACCCTCTGGTTGAGCCAAAGACACACAATCTCTCCCACTTTCTCTGGAGAATGAAATTACATCTCCAGAGAATTCTCGAAACAAATTTGTTTATGATCGTTGGGGACGATGGGAGATCATATTGATTATGAGAATGACCGGATCGTTGATGGAGGATGCTCAAACCATATAACTGGCGATCAGAGAAAATTGCAAGACAAGAAAGAGTACAAAGAAAGTCGTAAGGAAAGCACAACAAATAACACAGTTGTCAATTGCTAAAATCGGTAATACGACAATCATGCCTGGCAATAAATCTAATACAGTGTTACATAATGTTTATCATGTACCGGGTATAAAGAAAAACTTGTTGTCAGTGACACAACTAACAACATCAGGAAACTACGTCTTGTTTGGGCCAGAAGATGTGAAAGTCATTAAAGATGTTAAGATAATAGGAAAGCTGACAATAGAAGGGCGAAGAGTGGAGTCCGTTTACGTCCTATCTGCAGAGTCTGCCTATGTTGACAACACCCGGAAGAATGAGACAACAGATCTATGGCATGCAAGATTGGGACATGTTGGCTACCACAAGTTGAAGCTTATTATGGAGAAATTCATGCTCAAAGGTCTAGCTCAACTTGAAGTCAAAGCAGACGTTGTTTGCGCTGGATGTGAATATGGTACAACTCATCAATTACCATATAAAGAGCCAAAATTCAAAGGAACGAAACCATTAGAGTTAATTCACTCTGATCTGTTCGGTCTAGTCAAACAAGCATCAATCAGTGGAATGCGGTATATGGTGACGTTCATTGACGACTACTCAAGATATCGGTGGATTTTCTTTAAGAACCAAAAGTCTGACACGTTTTCAAAATTTCAAGAATTCAAGATGATGATCGAAGGAGAAGTAGGAGTGAAGATTTGTTGCTTACGTTCAGACAATGGCGGAGAATACACGTCAGATGAGTTTGATCAATATTTACACGAGTGTGGGATACGACGTCAGTTTACATGCGCCAAAACGCCACAACAACATGGTGTAGTAGAAAGAAAGAATCGACAACTTGCAGAAATTTGTCGAAGCATGTTACACGCAAAGAATGTTATACGAAAATTTTGGGTTGAAGCTATGCAAACTGCTGCCCATGTGATCAACAAGCTTCCCCAACCAAGGCTAGGATACGTCTCACCATTTGAGATACTAGGACACATGAAATCTACAATCAGCTACTTCCAAGTATTTGGTTGTGTTTGCTAAGTATTTGTGCCTGACCACCTACGTAGCAAGTTTGATAAGAAAGTAGTCAAGTGTATATTTGTTGGATATGACAATCAAAGGAAAGGGTGGAAGTGATGTGATCCAACAAGTGAAAAATACTATACATCAAAAGATGTAGTTTTCGATGAAGCATCTTCATGGTGATCCTCGAAGAAGAAAGATTAACCAGATTCAAACAACGTCGAAGAAATTCTACAACAGAAGATGGCGGAGCAAACTATGCACACTCAACCAAATATTGATGCGCATAAAGACCCAAGCGACATTGATGTTGATGACCAAGAAGTGACTCAATCAAACAAATTTGATGAAAAGGAAACGACACATCAACAACTTAGACGATAAAAAAGAATCCAAAAGCCAAATCTTAAGTATGCCGATGCAGCTATGGTAGAAGACGAAATCAATGAACCAAAGACATATGAAGAAGCATCACAAAACTCGGTTTGGCAGAAAGCGATGGAGGAAGACATTATAGCCCTAGAGAAGAATAAATCTTGGGAACTAGTGCCAAGACTAGGAGATGTCAAACTCATCTCTTGCAAGTGGATCTACAAAATAAAGCGTCGACCGGATGGATCAATCGAGAGATACAAGGCACGAATCGTAGCTCGAGGGTTTTCTCAACAATATGGACTAGACTATGATGAAACATTCAGTCTAGTGGTAAAGATCACTACCATATGAGTTTCTGTTAGCACTCGCGGCAAGTAAAGATTGGAAACTGTGGCAAACGGATGTGAATAATGCATCTTGCACGGAGCATTAGACAGGGAGATTTATATGAACCAACCAAAGGGATTTGAGAATGCAGCTAATCTTAATCACGTATGCAAGCTTAAAAAAAGCTCTTTGCGGACTAAAGCAAGCACCAAGAGCTTGGTATGGTAAGATTGCTGAATTTCTTACCCAAAGTGGTTAATCAGTTGCGCATGCAGATAATGTTCATCAAAGAAAGAGAAGGAAAATTGGCAATTGTGTTGGTCTATGTGGACGATTTAATTATCACCGGGGACAACGAAAGTGAAATTTATCAAACAAGAGAAAATTTATCAGTACGCTTAAGATGAAAGAGCTAGGAGAGCTTAAACACTTCTTGGGCTTAGAAGTTGATCGCACAGATGAAGGATTATTTCTCTGCCAAAAAAAGTATACAAGAGATATGCTTCAGAAGTTCAACATGTTAGAGTACAAGCAAGTTTTAACACCGATAGAGAGGAATGCCAAGATTTGTGCACATGGAGGTGTTACTATAACACGTATGGAAGCAATTTGGATCTTAGGCACTCTAAGTACATCAATTATAGTAAATTAGCTAGCATGTTCAAAAGCATTAAAACTCGATGAGTTTGAATACTAACCTTTTGTAGTTCAAATTTCTTTTTGCTCACGAACCGGTTTCGAACCACCACTAGTGTCTTCCCTACTATTCTCCGACCTTAGAGCGAGATTTTGGAATCCGGTGAGTGACTAAACTTGATAGGAATTTAGTACATGTAATGAGTCTTGAGAGATTTTCTCAAAGTTTTTCAAGAAGAATTTTCATGTACCTTGATCACTCTATTTATAGAGTCATATTTGCATGTTCATGTAAATTTGAGATTACCAAATTTTGACACTCAAAATTCCGCTCAAATTTGTGGAATTATATGGCAAGCATGCAAGTTTGAGTTAACCAAATTTTGACACTCAAAATTTCACTCAAATTTGTTGGATTGTGTGGCAAACATGCAAGCTTGGTTAAACCATATATTGACACTCAATATTCCACCGACTCAAACATGGATTTTTCCACTAGGTGAAGTCAACATTTTGACTTTCTTTATTTTAACTCAACAATTAATTTAAATAATTAATTTCAAATTAAATTAACATTAAATGATTAATTAAAAAATTTAATTAATATTTAACATTAAATCAAATGCCAATCCCAATAAATTCCAGCACATATTGATTATGAATCCCTATTCATAATTAAAATACGTCAGCCTTATTTAAATATCTCCAATTCTCTCTTTTTGTTTAATTCATAATTAAAACAACATGCGGTTAAATATATCGTATATATGTAGCGTATATTCCCTAATTTGAATTCGAACTCACTCGTCACACTGTTCTAAGGTTTAGTCTGATATGAGCTAGCATGGGAACCTATTGGACCTACAGATCATGGGCTCCAACGATTCGAGATTAACCGGCTAAACTCATTAACCTTGTTAACCAACATTCGTTAACTACTAGGACACTCCACTATAGCCTAGTAGTTGCACTCCTCTCACTATAGATATATTTCTGTCCATTTGATATA
This sequence comes from Cucurbita moschata, assembly GCF_002738365.1. Classification (NCBI taxonomy): domain Eukaryota; kingdom Viridiplantae; phylum Streptophyta; class Magnoliopsida; order Cucurbitales; family Cucurbitaceae; genus Cucurbita; species Cucurbita moschata. The sequence continues at coordinate 5,688 of NW_019268844.1, forward strand.
ACCATGATTAGTAAGTCAATTCTTCACAGGTTGTTCGTAACTAGAGCTAGGTCAATTTACCGCTTTACCCCTAAACTTACTTCTTGTTCCTTAAGCCCCACTGATCCTCTAATGAACGATTGGTTTGTTATCCAACCACCAAACCTAATCCCTCTCGGGCCAATGAGAGGGTGGGGCCCCTTGTTCAAGACCTGGAGTCAGTACTTAAGGGAACAACCTCTCTACTATCCCTAAAAGCGAGTAGGAGTGAATTCAATCTTAACATCCTATGTCCCCAGCTATTCACCAAGTCTTACCTCTGAATGGGAGGCTTATTGAGTCAGCGAACTCGGGCCACTCTCACCCATGCAAATCTAAGGATAATTCCGAATAAACAAGAGTTCATAGTTAACTCAGGATTAAGATCGAGTTACTTAGATCATCGAATGAAAAAAATCAGTCTCAACAGTAAACAACATTATAAAGTGAGAGTGGTTTTCTTCATGGTCCTTTCTTATGCAATACTCATTGCATAGGACGCCCCCACTCACATGTCTCCACATGTACAATTTAGTGATCATAATGTTTATATCATATACAAAAGTGGGTCGTATCCATAGTGTCCTCAGAATAAGGTACTCGGCCTTATCCATGTACTATAGATCATTTTGACTATATACTTGAACTTGATCCACTCTTTTGTCTCTTATATATAGTTCAAGTAATCATACTATAGCCTGAGTGTTATTAGTTTATTGGATTTAGATTAATGATCCTAAAATTCACTTTATTCAATAAAAATCTTTCCTGAATAATCATCAATAATAACTTTATTGAAAACATAATATGTTTTTGTTTAAAAACTATGAGTTTTAGGATATAAAGCCAACAAACTCCCACTTGTACTAAAACTCTAATGGGGTTTATTGATGTTGAGTAGAGAGAAAGATATAAATACAATGAACTAGGGCATCACATACCCATGCATTTTCTCCCACTTGCCCTAGATTACATAACTTTTATGTCCTAGACTCACTATGTGCCCTTCAAACACTTTAGCAGCGAGGGGCTTTGTAAATGGATCAACAATGTTGTGCCCTGAAGCTATCTGTGTGACGATCACATCTCCTTGTTGCACAATCTCCCTTATGAGATGATATTTGCGCTCAATATGTTTTCCTCGCTTATGGCTTCTTGGTTCTTTGGAATTTGCAACTGCTCCACTGTTATCACAATAAAGAGTGATAGGCAGATGCATATTTGGAACGACTTTCAAATCAATTAAGAACTTCCTAAGCCATACTGATTCTTTCGCTGCTTCACAAGCAGCAACATACTCAGCCTCCATGGTGGAATCAACAATAAAACCTTGATTTATGTTTTTCCATATTATTTCTCCTCCGTTCAGAGTGAAAACAGATCCCGATGTCGATTTCCTCGAATCTATATCGGTCTGAAAATCTGAGTCAGTGTACTCTATAAGGATCAGATCCTTAGCGCCGTACATTAGTATATAGTCCCTCGTTCTCCTAAGATACTTGAGGATATTTTGAACGACAGTCCAATGAGCATGTCCCGGATTGGACTGATATCTGCTGACAATTCCTGCAACATAGTAGGTAGTCTTATCTACCTAACTTTAACTTGGCCTGATATTTATTATGCAGTTGGAGTCATGAGTCGGTACATGCAAAGTCCAAAGAAGCCTCATTTGGCTCGACGGATCTTGATATATGTCAAAGGTACAATTGACTATGGTCTTATGTACAAAAGAAGCAAAGACTGCAAGTTAGTTGGATATTGTGATGCTGACTACGCAGGAGACCATGATACTCGGAGATCAACCACTGGGTATGTGTTCAAGTTTGGTTCGGGAACAATTTCTTTGTGTACCAAAAGGCAACCAACAGTATCATTGTCAACAACTGAAGTAGAGCATAGAGCAGCAATTGGAGCAGCTCAGGAAAGTACATGGCTGAAACACTTGATGAAAGATTTGCACCAGAAAATTGATTATCTAATATCACTTCATTGCGACAATCAATCTACGATTCGCCTAGCAGAAAATCCGGTGTTTCATGCTAGAACAAAGCATGTGGAGGTACACTACCATCTCATTAGTTAGAAAGTCTTGAAGGAAGAAGTCGAGATGCGACAGATCAAGACAGGTGACCAAGTGGCAGACTTGTTTACAAAAGGGCTGAATACGGGCAAACGTGAGAGCTTTCGCTGTCAGCTCAACATGGTGCAACGAATGAGAACTAGTATTGAGGGGCCGTGTTAAAATATCATCACTAGCCCAATAATCATATGAGCTCATATATATATATTAATGGAAAAACATATTTATTGTATTCGATACTATATTAATGGAAAAACATATTTATTGTATTCGATACAATTAAATATTAAATCAATTAATGTATTTTGATATATTAAATAAAATTATATTTGAAATTTGAATGAGATTCAAATTAATTAAGTATATATTAAGATATCTTATAATATCTAAATATGATTTGTATGAGGTAAGATATCTTAATATATTAAATATGCAAATATATCATTTGGCAAATATTCTCCAAGAGTCCCTATAAATAGGACCCTCGGGTTGAGCCAAAGACACACAATCTCTCCCACTTTCTCTGGAGAATGAAATTACATCTCCAGAGAATTCTCGAAACAATTTTGTTTATGATCGTTGGAGACGATGGGCGATCATATTGATTATGAGAATGACCAGATCGTTGATGTAGGATGCTCAAACCATATGACTGGCGATTAGAGAAAATTGCAAGACAAGAAAGAGTACAAAGGAAGTCGTAAAGAAAGCACAACAAATAACACAGTTGTCAATTGCTAAAATCGGTAATACGAAAATCATGTCTGGCAATAAATCTAATACAGTGTTACATAATGTTTATCATGTTCCGGGTATAAAGAAAAACTTGTTGTCAGTGACACAACTAACAACATCAGGAAACTACGTCTTGTTTGGGCAAGAAGATGTGAAAGTCATTAAAGATGTTAAGATAATAGGAAAGCTGACAATAGAAGGGCGAAGAGTGGAGTCCGTTTACGTCCTATCTGTAGAGTCTGCCTATGTTGACAACACCCGGAAGAATGAGACAACAGATCTATGGCATGCAAGATTGGGACATGTTGGCTACCACAAGTTGAAGCTGATTATGGAGAAATTCATGCTCAAAGGTTTAGCTCAACTTGAAGTCAAAGCAGACGTTGTTTGCGCTGGATGTGAATATGGTAAAACTCATCAATTACCATACAAAGTGCCAAAATTCAAAGCAACAAAACCATTAGACTTAATTCACTCTGATCTGTTCGGTCTAGTCAAAGAAGCATCGATAAGTGGAATGCGGTATATGGTGACGTTCATTGATGACTACTCAAGATATCGGTGGATTTTCTTTAAGAACGAAAAGTCTGACACGTTTTCAAAGTTTCAAGAATTCAAGATGATGATCGAAGGAGAAGTAGGAGTGAAGATTTGTTGCTTACATTCAGACAATGGCGGAGAATATACGTCAGATGAGTTTGATCAATATTTACACGAGTGTGGGATACGACGTCAGTTTACATGCGCCAAAACGCCACAACAACATGGTGTAGTAGAAAGAAAGAATCGACAACTTGCAGAAATTTGTTGAAGCATGTTACACGCAAAGAATGTTATACGAAAATTTTGGGTTGAAGCTATGCAAACTGCTGCCCATGTGATCAACAAGCTTCCCCAACCAAGGCTAGGATACGTCTCACCATTTGAGATACTAGGACACATGAAATCTACAATCAGCTACTTCCAAGTATTTGGTTGTGTTTGTTATGTATTTGTGCCTGACCACCTACGTAGCAAGTTTGATAAGAAAGCAGTCAAGTGTATATTTGTTGGATATGACAATCAAAGAAAAGGTTGGAAGTGATGTGATCCAACAAGTGAATAATACTATACATCAAGAGATGTAGTTTTCGATGAAGCATCTTCATGGTGATCCTCGAAGAAGAAAGTCCAACCAGATTCAAACAACGTCGAAGAAATTCTACAACAGAAGATGAGGAGCAAACTATGCACACTCAACCAAATATTGATGCGCATAAAGACCCAAGCGACATTGATGTTGATGACCAAGAAGTGTCTCAATCAAACAAATTTGATGAAAAGGAAACGACACATCAACAACTTAGGCGATAAAAAGAAATCCAAAAGCCAAATCTTGAGTATGCCAATGCAGCTATTGTAAAAGACGAAATCAATGAACCAGAGACATATGAAGACGCATCACAAAACTCGGTTTGGTAGAAAGCATTGGAGGAAGACATTATAGCCCTGGAGAAGAATCAAACTTGGGAACTAGTGCCAAGACTAGGAGATGTCAAACTCATCTCTTGCAAGTGGATCTACAAAATAAAGCGTCGACCAGATGAATCAATCGAGAGATACAAGCCACGAATCGTAGCTCGAGGGTTTTCTCAACAATCTGGACTAGACTATGATGAAACATTCAGTCTAGTGGTAATGATCACTACCGTACTCACGACAAGTAAAGATTGGAAACTATGGCAAACGGATGTGAGTAATGCATCTTGCACGGAGCATTAGACAGGGAGATTTATATGAACCAACCAAAGAGATTTGAGAATACAGCTAATCCTAATCACGTATGTAGGCTTAAAAAAAAGCTCTTTGTGGACTGAAGCAAGCATCAAGAGTTTGGTATGGTAAAATTGCTGAATTTCTTACCCAAAGTGGTTATTCAGTTGAGCATGCAGATTCAAGCGTGTTCATCAAAGAAAGAGAAGGAAAATTGGCAATTGTGTTGGTCTATGTGGACGATTTGATTATCACTAGGGTCGAGGAAAGTGAAATTTATCAAACAAGAGAAAATTTATCAGTGCGCTTAAGATGAAAGAGCTAGGAGAGTTTAAACACTTCTTGAGCTTAGAAGTTGATCGCACAGATGAAGAATTGTTTCTCTGCCAAAAAAAGTATACAAGAGATATGCTTCAGATGTTCAACATGTTAGAGTGCAAGCAAGTTTTAACATCGATAGAGACGAATGCCAAGATTTGTGCACATGGAGGTGTTACTATAACACGTGCGGAAGCAATTTGGATCTGAGGCACTCAAGTATATTAATTATAGTAAATTAGAAAGCATGTTCAAAAGCATTAAAACTCAATGAGTTTGAATACTAACCTGTTGTAGTTCAAATTTCTTTTTGCTCACAACCCAGCTTCGAACGACCACTAGTGTCTTCCCTACTATTGTCCGACCTTAGAGCGGATTGTTGAATCCGGTAAGTGACTAAACTTGATAAGAATTTAGTACATGTAAAGAGAGTGTTGAGAGATTTTCTCAAAGTTTTTCAAGAAGAATTTTCATGTACCTTGATCACTCTATTTATAGAGTCATATTTGCATGTTCATGCAAATTTGAGATTACCAAATTTTGACATTCACAATTCCGCTCAAATTATGTGACAAGCATGCAAGTTTAAGCTAACCAAATTTTGACACTCAAAATTCCACTAAATTTATGGGGTTTATTTGGCAAACATGCATGTTTGGTTAAACCAAATTTTGACACTCAAAATTTCACTCAAGTTTGTGGGATTGTGTGGCAAACATGCAAGCTTGGTTAAACCATATATTGACACTCAATATTCCACCGACTCAAACATGAATTTTTCCATTAGATGAAGTCAATATTTTGACTTTCTTTATTTTAATTCAACAATTAATATTAATAATTAATTTCAAATTAAATTAACATTGAAGGATTAATTAAACAATTTAATAAATATTTAACATTAAATCAAATGCCAAACCCAATCAATTCTAACAATTAAAATATGCCAGCCTTATTTAAATATCTCCAATTCTCTCTTTTTGTTTAATTCATAATTAAAACAAAATGCGGTTAAATATATCTTATATATTTAGCGTATATTCCCTAATTTGAATTCGAACACTTTGAACTCACTCGTCACACTGTTCTAAGGTTTAGTCCGATATGAACTAGCATGGGGACTTAACGGACCTACAGATCATGGGCTCCAACGATTCGAGATTAACCGACTAAACTCATTAACCTTGTTAACCAACATTTGTTAACTACTAGGACGCTCCACTATAGCCTAGTAGTTGTATTCCTCTCACTATTAGATATATTTCTGTCCATTTGATATAACCATGATTAGTAAGTCAATCCTTCATAGGTTGTCGTAACTAGAGCTGGGTCAATTTACCGTTTTACCCCTAACTTACTTCTTGTTCCTCAAGTCCCACTAATCCTCTACTGAACGATTGTTTTGTGATCCAACCACCAAACCGAATCCCTCTTGGGCCAATGAGAGGGTGGGGCCCCTTGTTCAAGACCTGGAGTCAGTACTTAAGGGAACAACCTCTCTACTATCCCTAAAAGCGGGTAGGAGTGAATTCAATCTTAACACCCTATGTCCCCAGCTATTCACCTAGTCTTACCCCTGAAATGGGAGGCTTATTTAGTCAGTGAACTCGGGCCACTCTAACCCATGCAAATCTAAGGATAATTCCGAATAAACAAGAGTTCATAGTGAACTCAGGATTAAGATCGAGTTACTTAAGTCATCGAATGAAAAAATCAGTCTCAACAGTAAACAACATTATAAAGTGAGAGTGGTTTTCTTCATGATCCTATCTTATGCAATACTCATTGCATAGGACGCCCCCACTCACATGTCTCCACGTGTACAATTTAGTGATCACAATGTTTATATCATATACAAAAGTGGACTGCATCCATAGTGTCCTCAAAATAAGGTACTCGGCCTTATCCCTGTACTATAGATCATTTTGACTATATACTTGAACTTGATCCACTCTTTTGTCTCTATATGTAGTTCAAGTAATCATACTATAGCTAGAGTGCTATTAGTTTATTGGATTTAGATTAATGATCCTAAAATTCACTTTATTCAATAACAATCTTTACTGAATAATCATCAATAATAACTTTATTGAAAACATAATATGTTTTTGTTTAAAAATTATGAGTTTTAGGACATAAAGCCAACAAACTCCCACTTGTACTAAAACTCTAATGGGGTTTATTAATGTTGAGTAGAGAGAAAGATATAAATACAATGAACTAGGG
>NW_019268845.1:0-12684 GCF_002738365.1 Cucurbita moschata
TCAAATATGGTTCGTTATTTGATTATTTTCTCTTGAGTGAATTTTAAGTGAAACACATTCTCTACCCAAGTAATTGCAAGATGCAAGCTTCACACTAAGAGGAATCAAAGTCCCAAGTATCAATGTCCTTTAAGTGTAAATTTTTGTTCTCCAGCTCAACATAAATTAAACTTATTTTCAAGAAGATATCTATTTATAAAATCAAAATATCTCAGAGTCACAAAAATAAAAATGAGATATAGATACGAGACATAAATATGATACCAAATAGATATGGTAAATGTTAGGATTAGATTTGATTGAGTTATTTGGATTAGATTTGATCTAGTTATTTGAATTAGATTTGATTTAATCATTCTTCAATTGGATGAGAGATTTCTCCCAATTCTTCTGATCTTTCCAATTTTCTTTTTCTGTTCCTAACCATTTGGTATCAGAGCCATGCCCTAAACTAGTTAAAACTAGAAGTAGCAGTCTTCTAAGTGCGTCATAATAAAAGTATGTCGATGGAGAGTCCACTTGTGCAGTCTGTTGGAGGAAGGAGTCAAGGTCGTGGAAGCTTTAGAGGCAGAGGAAGGGGACGAGGCAAACAAACCTTCAACAAGGCCATAGTGGAGTGCTATAACTGTCACAAGCTAGGACATTTTCAATGGGAATGTCAAGCATGGTTGTAACCGGAAAGGGTAATGTACGGCTGGAAGTGAATGGAAGCATAATGATAATCACAGGAGTGTTCTATGTGCCAGACCTAAGGAACAATTTGTTGAGTAGTGGTAAATTGCAAGCAAAGGGGGTTACCTTTTTATTTCAAAATGGAACATGCAAGGTGTTTCATCTTGAGAGAGGCTTAATCATGGAGACAAAGATGTCTTTGAATCGAATGTTCATATTGCATGCTATATCTCAGCCTATAATAGACACTCAAACTCAATAGAAACTTATGGGGAGAAGTGGTTCAAGGTCTCTGTCATACACTCACCACTCCAATTCCTATCGCCATAGTCAGAGAAGCAGAAGGGACCCAAGTCCTTCCCCCTATCATTCCACTACCCATTCTAGGAGAAGCAGCCGTTCAAGTTTCCTCAGTCGCCAACGCAGAAGTAGGTCTTCCTCGTTATCTCCTTTCCCCAAATCGTTCAGTTCCAGTCCTAGTTGTGCATCCACTTGATCAGAATCATTCCATAGAGAAGCTTAAGAAAGAGGAAGAAGAGAAGAAAAGGCGTGAAGCAGAGTTGAAGAAGTTAGAAGAAGATGTAGTTAGGAGGATGGAAGAACTAATTCAGAAGAAGATGCAGCTAGGAGGATGGAAAAACTAATTCAGAAGAAGGTTGAAGAAAGGCTAAACTCTGAAGAGACTAAATTAGAAATACAGAGGAGAATAGAGGAAGGTCGAACAAAGTTGTTTGATGATGTTGATGTGCAGCTTGACAAAGAGAAAGAAGCCGCTTTAACTACTACAAGACAAAAAGAAGAACAAGCACGAAAGAGAGAGAAGAGCTAGATAAAATGCTGGAAGAGAATAGATGAAGGGTAGAAAAAGCACAGCGACAATTAATTCTGGAGCTGCAGCGGAAGGAAGAAAAACAATATTGTGAGCTCGAGTTGATTCAGAGACAAAAAGAGGAGGCATCTCAGAGAACTAAGCTAGATGATAAGAGTTTGAGTTATGTTGTGCTGGGAGTTAGTGAAGAGTCAAAAGCCTACGGACTCTATGATATAGAAGCGGCAGATGAAAATAATGATATAGAAGCGGCAGATGAAAATACTGCAGAGGAAAATATTTTATCTAGCTCTTTGGCTGAAGCAAGCTCTCCTAGCTCGAATAAGGCGAGGAATAAGAGACCACCAGTCTAGATGAGAGACTATGCAATAGGAGAAGATTTTTGTGAAGATGTTCATGAAGCAGTCTGGATGAGAGACTATGCAATTGAACAAGTTTTTTTTTGTAAAGAAGATGATGAAGCTCAGCCATGTTTACCCCTACTGAACCTGCAAACTTTGTAAACTTTAAAGAAGCATTGAAGAGTGAGAAATGGAGGCAAGCCATGGATCTGGAGCAATAAACAGAAATGACACATGAGAATTGATGAAGTTACCTGGTGGAAGTTTGGTATGAGGTCGTAGATATAAACTGATTACTATTCGTGTTCAGTTTAAGGGAGGGGTTGTTAGGATTAGATTTGATTGAGTTATTTGGATTAGATTTGATCTAGTTATTTGAATTAGATTTGATTTAGTCATTCTTCAATTGGATGAGAGATTTCTCCCAATTCTTCTGATCTTTACAATTTTCTTTTTCTGTTCCTAACAATTTGGTATCAGAGCCATGCCCTAAACTAGTTAAAACTAGAAGTAGCAGTCTTCTAAGTGCGTCATAATAAAAGTATGTTGATGGAGAGTCCACTTGTGCAGTCTGTTGGAGGAATGAGTCAAGGTCGTGGAAGCTTTAGAGGCAGAGGAAGGGGACGAGGCAAACAAACCTTCAACAAGGCCATAGTGGAGTGCTATAACTGTCACAAGCTAGGACATTTTCAATGGGAATGTCAAGCATGGTTGTAACCGGAAAGGGTAATGTACGGCTGGAAGTGAATGGAATCATAATGATAATCACAGGAGTGTTCTATGTGCCAGACCTAAGGAACAATTTGTTGAGTAGTGGTAAATTGCAAGCAAAGGGGGTTACCTTTTTATTTCAAAATGGAACATGCAAGGTGTTTCATCTTGAGAGAGGCTTAATCATGGAGACAAAGATGTCTTTGAATCGAATGTTCATATTGCATGCTATATCTCAGCCTGTAGTAGACACTCAAACTCAATAGAAACTTATGGGGAGAAGTGGTTCAAGGTCTCTGTCATACACTCACCACTCCAATTCCTATCGCCATAGTCAGAGAAGCAGAAGGGACCCAAGTCCTTCCCCCTATCATTCCACTACCCATTCTAGGAGAAGCAGCCGTTCAAGTTCCCTCAGTCGCCAACGCAGAAGTAGGTCTTCCTCGTTATCTCCTTTCCCCAAATCGTTCAGTTCCAGTCCTAGTTGTGCATCCACTTGATCAGAATCATTCCATAGAGAAGCTTAAGAAAGAGGAAGAAGAGAAGAAAAGGCGTGAAGCAGAGTTGAAGAAGTTAGAAGAAGATGTAGTTAGGAGGATGGAAGAACTAATTCAGAAGAAGATGCAGCTAGGAGGATGGAAAAACTAATTCAGAAGAAGGTTGAAGAAAGGCTAAACTCTGAAGAGACTAAATTAGAAATACAGAGGAGAATAGAGGAAGGTCGAACAAAGTTGTTTGATGATGTTGATGTGCAGCTTGACAAAGAGAAAGAAGCCGCTTTAACTACTACAAGACAGAAAGAAGAACAAGCACGAAAGAGAGAGAAGAGCTAGATAAAATGCTGGAAGAGAATAGATGAAGGGTAGAAAAAGCACAGCGACAATTAGTTCTGGAGCTGCAGCGGAAGGAAGAAAAACAATATTGTGAGCTCAAGTTGATTCAGAGACAAAAAGAGGAGGCATCTCAGAGAACTAAGCTAGATGATAAGAGTTTGAGTTATGTTGTGCTGGGAGTTAGTGAAGAGTCAAAAGCCTACGGACTCTATGATATAGAAGCGGCAGATGAAAATAATGATATAGAAGCGGCAGATGAAAATACTGCAGAGGAAAATATTTTATCTAGCTCTTTGGCTGAAGCAAGCTCTCCTAGCTCGAATAAGGCGAGGAATAAGAGACCACCAGTCTAGATGAGAGACTATGCAATAGGAGAAGATTTTTGTGAAGATGTTCATGAAGCAGTCTGGATGAGAGACTATGCAATTGAACAAGTTTTTTTTTGTAAAGAAGATGATGAAGCTCAGCCATGTTTACCCCTACTGAACCTGCAAACTTTGTAAACTTTAAAGAAGCATTGAAGAGTGAGAAATGGAGGCAAGCCATGGATCTGGAGCAATAAACAGAAATGACACATGAGAATTGATGAAGTTACCTGGTGGAAGTTTGGTATGAGGTCGTAGATATAAACTGATTACTATTCGTGTTCAGTTTAAGGGAGGGGTTGTTAGGATTAGATTTGATTGAGTTATTTGGATTAGATTTGATCTAGTTATTTGAATTAGATTTGATTTAGTCATTCTTCAATTGGATGAGAGATTTCTCCCAATTCTTATGATCTTTACGGTTTTCATTTTCTCTTTCTAACAGTAACATGTCATTCTTAAGAAACCTAGGACACCGATGTGACAATGATACATTAATTAAAAAGAATTATTTCAAAAAATTTATCAATTTTATATTAGAGATAAATTTATATAAATAAGTTTATATATTTGTATACTTAAAAAAAAGCTTAATGTACGTTTCACTCTCAAAATATATTCAAAGTCAAGTGTCTGATATGATGGATTATAAATTTGTAATGTATCCATTGTATTAATAAGTGTTCAGTACATGCCCAACATGTGTTAGATTAGTGACAATAAGTTATTCTCATACTTTCTTTACACCCATTTAAAGTAGTTTGAAAACTAGCACGTTGACTAACTACAACTTCAATTTTGTGCTTTAAGGATGTTTTGACCCAAGAGAAATAAAATCCTTTGTAACAACCGGGAAAAACAAGATAAAATAATAAAAATAATAATAATAATAATAATAATAATAGATAAATAAATAAATAAATAACTAATAAAAATATATATATATTAAAAAAAAAAACATTTGTGAACGGATCCCTCCTCGGTTTAGTCTCTCACCACTACTTCCTTAAAAATAAATTTAGGAATAAATCAAGAATTCTTTTCTGGGAAGATTTACCCACAATTTCTTCATTCCTACCAAAACAAATAGAAAAAAAAAACAAAAGGTTTTAACAGATTTTGTTGGGCCGAGAAGATGCATCATTTGAAGAGGTCGGTAGTCGTATGTTAAATCTTCCTCTTATTTTATTAAGTAATATTAATTTTGTTACAATTATTTAGTTTTGAATTAGAGATTAAATGAAAAGAATTTTGTATGAGTTTTAGGAAATGACGACCAATTATATTTTAGATCTCCGGAACTGTTCAGATCTCCTAAATTGTTGCAATGATTTAGGCTGTCAATAAGTTTATATGAATTATAGAAAAAGAACCTAACAAAATGAATCGATTGAATTAAAAGCTAAGAATATAATTATTAACTAAATCAGAAGGAAGATAAAGGAAAGAAGAGATGGAAATCCAGAATACCGTTAATACTGAAAAGAGAAAAAAAAAATTTGGAAGGAAGGATAGATTAACAAAATTGGCCAATAATATCTCCAAAATAATTACAGTGCAAGATGGAAGATAGAAGATTGAGAAAAGATTTTGTTGAATATAATTTTAAAAGAAATAAAACAGGAAACGTAAGAGAGCAAGGAACTCCATCAATTTCGTCTAACAGAAAATATCAAAATTTAAGAATGGCCAATGTAAATTAGAGAAATAATTTTATAGGGTTCAAACTTGAAATTGATGTCATGGGCTCACATAGGTTAACTTGGAGTTCAATGGACTTTCATCAAGGATAACGATGGAATCGAACTTTCGTTAAGGATATATTCGTGACAACGACTTAAGCTAACCAGGTAAATGACCTTACTATCGGCATGGTTATATTTGATGTTGACACGTGCCCTGTGGTTCGGCACGTGTCATATATATTGATATGTGTGAATTGTCTGTGGATCGATATGCTTCCTATATGTTATGTTATTTATGCTGCTTAGTTGATGTGATATGAATGCATGTGACGATGTGTGGCCCTTGTACGATTTTGGCTTGTTGTATGAGTATTGAAATGCAACTGAATGAATTGTATGACATGAAATACGGTAAATTGCATGATACATAACCCCGCTAGGAATATGTATGATATGTAACGAAATGAGAATGAGAATGACACGTAAGCATGAAAACGTGACACGGGGTTATGTTCATTAAATGATGACTGTAGGACTAGTGGGACCTCATGCATATTGCGTGATCATGCATTTGGGGGGATACCCCTATCCCATCACGAGGGTACGGACGCGTACATCCAAATGGCAGGACAACGATCGTTATGCCCTGCATAGCGCTGCCGTGACGGTTTTAGTTTTAACGGGTCCCGGTGGGCCCCCAGAGCATGCCCACCGGCTAGGGACAGTGGCCCAGCGGTGTGCGAACTAGCTGGTGAGCCCATACTCGCACGTATGGGCTGCGTGTAGAGTATATGGTACACGTCCACGATTACCTGTTAAGATTACACCATTGGGAAAACGAAACGAAACGAAAAAGAAACGAAACGAAACGAAAGATAGGTCCCATCATTTCATTGCATGTGATTGTTGCATTTAACCCCAATAGTGGGGTCACTTACTGAGTATTTCTTTAAATACTCAAGCCATGTGCTACTACATTTTTCAGGTTAAGGTAAGGCATTCCTGTACGGCTGACGATGGCATCGCAACTCGAGATCATGGCACATGCATAGGATAGTGGCATTTATTTTCTTAGAGTTAGGATAGAATAGGATGTTTTAAACTTAAACGTTTATTTATTTTATTTCGAGTCTTTTGTTGTGTTGTTTTAAAGATGTTTTCGAAACACGTAAGTCCATGGCTGTGTTTTTAAGTTAAAGGTTATGTTTTATGGAATTTAAATGAAGTCTTCCGCATTCAATGTTTATGGTATGTATAGGCTAGCGACCTTAAATTAAGTGGAAAATTTTGGGTCGTTACATCTTTAATTTAGAAAGTCCATGAATAGCCAAAAGTAATGACTAACATAATTAAAAAATAAATAAATAAACATAAAGCATAAATTGATTAAATTGGCTAATTGCTAACATAATTAAAAAAAAATGTAACAAACACACCAAAGTAAGATTATGAACACAAGTAAAAAAAAAAAAAAAACACAACCAGCCAAAAATCAAAATTTGGAAAGTGTTAAACAGTTTTGATATATAGACATTTCAAGACTTTGCTCATGCAATATTCCCATGAAATCTAACACTAGAGCATCATAAAATTTAGACAAATGATTGAAATTGATGTCATGTTCATATAGGTTGACTTTAATACAAAGGACAAATCGAACTTTCTTAAGGATAAATTGGGGACACCAGCCTAAGCTAATCAGGTAGGTGGCCTTACCATCCGTATGGTTATATTTGATGTTGACTGTGCCCGTGGTTCTACAAGTGTCATATATATTGATATGTGTGAAATGTTTGTGAATCGATATGCTTATGATATGTTATAATATGTGAATTGTATGATAGTACGTACAGTACCATGTGTTCAATGGTATATTTGAGATAGGATACGAGAAGGATGCACTAAACGTAATGTAACGATACGAGTAAGACATGTTCATGAAATGTTATGGTTTGGTTACGTATCGAAGTGCTATGGGTATGACAGATTGATAAAAACGATATGGTCACGATGGATTCATAAAACAATACGATTAGGTTATAGGTAGAAAGTGATAGGATTATGATAGATTGATAAAACGATAGCGTTAGGATACGTTCCTGTAACATTATGACTAAGGTACGTTCAGGTAACGACACAACTATGATATGTCTAAGGATGTTAAGGCTATGATAGATTAGGGAAGGATATAACCACGAAGTTTTTACGATATGATATGTTTATGATACGACATGTGAAGGACGGATATATATCCAACAAGTGTCAAAGAGGGACGTGAGAATAAATTATTCTCAAGCTTTCTTTACATTGGTCAAATAGTATTTGATAAGCTTTCAAAATTAAGGGTTTTCTTTTTTCTTCAGCTGGTAGTGATTGCTTGCAATGGTGTCTCCGTGGTATCCCAGACACATGTAACATGATTTTTCTTGCTCAAATATAGCTTCATTTGTCTTAAAAGTTCACTTTTGAGTAATCCTGGGAGGCTTCTTAATTTGCAGCCTCTAGTGAAGATGATAACTCCGAGGTGGGTTTGTTAGTGAAGATGCAATTGTATAATCAGGGTTTTATATCAATGGTCCCATTTATATCTATAAATGAAATTTGTGGTGTATTTTTTGAAAATTCAACAATAATCATCGGTTATTTGGTTACCATTCTAAAGAAATTCAACTTTCGACCTTTTGTGAATGCTCAAAGCTACTTGCAAAGTACTGTCGATTATGATCCATAATACTTACTGACTCGAAATTGAGGTTTGTTTATGTTTGAAAATGTGACAAACCAAAAGGCAAGATGCTAATTAATATTGTTTGAGATTGTTGTTGTAAATTCTTCATCTTTGAATACATATTTTGGTTGGCTTATGAATTTTTCCATCTTTTAAAAATATTATTTTTTTAGTTTGGCCCTAATTTCATAATAGACGATTGAATCACAATATTGCAATATTTTAAGTTACTTTTAAGATTAAAGGTCGATGAATAAAGTAATTATGACAAGTTCTTTTTATGCATCTTATTCTGATCTAGCACATAAATGCTTCCTAATTATTTTATTTATTTTTTTATGAATTAGGTTATGAAGATCATTTGATTATAAACGCTTTAATTCAAACAATATTTAATAACTAATCATTTTAATATTTATACTCAAATATACTAACAAGTACTATTAACACTAGTCTCAATGACTTAAAGAATACAATTATTATCTCGAACTATAAAGAATTTAATTCCAACCTATTCTAATGGACAAACGCTTTATTAGACTCTATTGTAAGATTTCACTTCATCAATTTAAGTAGCGTTCAACTACAACTATAAATATCAAATTCTTAAGTATTCATGAACAAAATCGGCCTAACAATGTCTCTAGGAACTATTTACATGAGCCTTGTGGAAGGTTTGCCTTTAGATTCTTTAGTACCAATTAAGGATGTCAATATCCTAGTAGTGCATAATGCAGGAAGGTTCGTAGTTGAAAAGAATAACAAGAATAGTGGACATCGTTTCATCTACAAGCGTGTGGTGAACGGTCTGGTTGGTATGACTAGAGAACGTCGTCCTATAAGAATTTATATTATTGTGATAGAAGTTATAAATAACGATGATATTCCTTGGTCTTTTATTATAAAGGTGCAGAACTTTCTTTTTGTGCATGTGATATATCCATCGCCACCTACTCATAAGCTCTCATCTTTTAAAGAAGTTCTCGAGTTCCTTGTCCCCAAGTAGCAATACAACTACTAGAATGCTATCTCTACTTATAATAAGCTCTCTCTCTCTCTCTCGAAATATATGTGGGTGTGTTTGTGGATTTATTACTCTCTTTTATTAATGAAACATGACATAGTCATAATGATATTATGAGTATCTTTTCTATCTCTCCCTTCCATATCGCTATATAAAGAATATAAAGATTATAAGTAAAAGTGTACAAGTAATTTGTTACTTTTGAACTTAAAATGCTTATAATTCAATTTATCTTTGTTATCAACAATAATTATCAAACGGTATATAATTTTGTCCAAGTAAGGTCGCTTCTCATTCCCTGTATGATATCATAACACAAAATCGAGCGGAAGGGTTAACGATAAAATGATAACAAAAATCCATTCGTCGAACTAACTATAAAGGAAGGGTTGGTTGGAAACCATGTCTATACTTCTTTGCTTTAATCACATTTAACTGAAGATATATAAGAACAACAGAATATGGCATGCCCAGTCAAAACAAAAAAAATTTCTTGCCATGTTATAGTTAATGAATATGGTATGCACAAAGATCCGACGTCACACTTCATGATTGGAGACCAATACAGTGTGAGCTATGGTCGTCCATACCATCCTTTGGTTCAATTGTGTCAAGCAAATGTTGCAACAAGCAAAGAATTTTTAATAAGTTCACTATTGCAAAGAGCTCGGTTTAAGGCAGAAATGTCTCTGATGTGAAAGGCGCACTAATTCAACGAGATTTAAGTAACCATGAATAAGACACATGATACAGCTTGTAAACGAAACGATGTCCATGACTCTTGTTATTTTCTTCCATTACAAACCTTCTAGCCTCTTGCACTTTTTTGTCATTGACATCCTTAATTGAAATTAGAATTGAAGGAAACACTTCTCCACAACTCATTATGGAACACCTTTGATAGATAGTTTCAACAGGATTACTTTGCCGAGGAATACTTTAAAATTCGATATTTATAGTTGAACGCTACTTAAATTGATGAAGTGAAATCTTACAACAGAGGTTAATAAATCGTTTGTCTATTAGAAGAGAGCTTGGAATTAAATTCTTTGTAGTTGGGATAAGGGATGTTTTAGTCAAAGGAAGTATACTTTTTAGTTTTAACATAAATTAATTTTTTAGTTTAAAATAAATTGATTTTTTAGTTTTAATTTTATTCCAAATAAATTATTTTTGATGTGGTGTTATGTATTTTAATAAAATTAATATTAACTTAATCAACAAAAATTTGTATTGTTTTTTAAATTATAATCTAAATTAATAAAAATACCATTAAACTTTGTATTTTATCTAAAAAAATACTCATAATTTTTTTTTTTAAATAGGGTTGAATTTTCAAAAAAAAAAAAAAACATCAAAACTACTCTTTAACTTTCAAAAGTGTTAAAAAAATGATAGATGGGGAGAAAATTGTGTTCATGAGGAAAAAATTGAAGGTTATTTTAGGGGAAGGTTTTCAAGATCAGTATAAGATCGTGAAAACATAACAAGAAGTAATATCCTAGCTTAAGGTCGCGATTAAGAACCTACTAGTGGGCTACTTACTAAGTTTTACTCACTCCATGTTTATCATTTTTTTTTCAAGTAACTAAGAGTTGGTCATGGATGAGAGCGGACTTTGGAGTGTGGGCCATGGACTAACCTCTGTTTTTAATCTAGTATTTTTTGTTCTTCTTTTGAGTCTATTTCTTGTTTTGTGTTTGTAACGAGTATGTATATGTAACACCCCATAAATGAGTTCTCAATGTCGAGAGCAATCCTACTCTCATATTTCTTCCAAATTCGAGAGCAATCCTCCACCACTTCTCTTCAAACTTCTAAATAACGAAGAATCTGGAGTTCTCAATGTCGGTTTAAGCTCCTCCTATAAAGTCTGAAGTAGAAGCAATAATACGGAATAAGAATCGAGAAAGGTCGATTCCCGAATCGAAGGCAATAAGCGTTTAGAATATGGGTCTCCTACTCTCGGATTTCTTCCAAATTCGAGAGCAATCCTCCACCATTTCTCTTCAAACTTATTCCTACAGTTTCTCAACAAGATTACCCACAAGTTCTATGAAGGATTAGAGTGCTGAAAGTGCTCAGAAACCATTCCCCCAATTCAAGAAAACTTTAAAATCCAATCCGAGGATACATGATGACTTGTCGAGTAAGAATGATTCCAATCAGTTTCTGCACCTCCAAGGAATGCTTCCATAGAAGACCACGAAGAAAAATAACCTCGAGCGCGTGCCAAATTGAAGGAAATTGGTTTCGAAACTTGATGAAAGAATCGAGAGCTGAGACGTCGTAGAACAAGCTACCCATAAGATCGAAAATCTGGTGTTTCGAGTGAGTTGCATACCGAGAACGATTTTTGGAAATTAAGGTCCTACACTCAAAGACGTTCCTCCAAACCAATTCCTTTAGCCTGAAGATAGGATATGGAAGGGGTTTAATGAAGAAATAAGGCCTTGAAACCCCTAGAATCGGCTACCCAATAAGAAATCCTTTGTTTTATCTCCAGCGATAAATTAGATTTTAGATGATCTTTGGTAGCGAATATCTTAGGCTACGATCCACGAGAAGTTATCAAATAAATTCCCAGCCCTTTCTTGTAACATCCATCTTTAAGTTTCACGAAGAAATCGAGGAGAGAAACGCTGTAAATGTGGCTGTACAGGCCGAGTTTCAGATGACGACGATGCGAAAAATGCGCATCTTCTTCCTTTTCAGAGGAAGAAAACGATGATACGGCCAGTTCAACTAAACTGTCCAAGTCAACTCAAAATTTGACCTTTTCTCAGTAGATCTTATTTTATGAAATGTTGTATGAATCCTTATCTCGAGAGGTTATATAATGTAATGGAGTTTGAGAGTTATTGGAAAACTTTAGTTAGCGAAACCAAGATATGGGAGAAAATGCTCATCACGTTCCATATGACTTTACCTCCTAGGATAACTAAAGTGGTATCCCTGAAATAATAGATTCCCCAGATGTACCCTTGGTCTCTAATAGATACTACGTGCACAATATCATGCTGGGCTTTTCCTAAGAACTTATAAGTTTCAAGCTTGACCCAAGACGTTATGCATAAACTTAGGAACACCTAGGTTTGCATGCCTGAAGTAATCGTCTCTTTAGGTGGGATGCTATGGTATATGTACCATGAGCAGGATTCCATGATGAACTTATTAACTTATTATCTCCCTCACCTAAATGAGACCTGCACCACGATTTGCTAGCAGGATGCCATGATTATGACAACGCCATCTATGCACTCATGGGGAGAAAATTAAGAGTTATTTCGGAAGAGTTTATGGTTAAAATACGATGCATGACATGACAACCTCTAAGGTTTAGTTCCTGAATAGGACAAGTTCAAATGATTACACCTTATGCCTCAAGAAAATTTGTGTTGTCGTTCTTAAAGGTCCTACCGGGAGTTGAAACCAAGTCGTTGGATTCAAAGTCCAAAGTGCTAACCACTACACCATAGAACCCCTTGTAAAAATT
>NW_019268846.1:0-12759 GCF_002738365.1 Cucurbita moschata
TAATAAAGTGAGAGTGATTTTCTTCATGGTCCAATCTTATGCAATACTCATTTCATAGGACGCCCCCACTCACATGTCTCCACATGTACAATTTAGTGATCACATTGTTTATATCATATACAAAAGTTGGTCGCATCCATAGTGTCCCCAGAATAAGGTACTCAGCCTTATCCTTATACTATAAATCATTTTGACTAATATACTTGAACTTGATCCACTCTTATGTCTCTACATATAGTTCAAGTAATCATACTATAGCCAGAGTATTCTAAGTTGATTGGGTTTAGATTAATGATCGTAAAATAAATTCAATAACAATCTTTACTGAATAAACATCAATAATAACTTTATTGAAAATAGAATATGTTTTTATTTACAAACTATGAGTTTTGGGACATAAAACCCCACATCTTACCCTTGAAATGGGACGCTTATTGAGTCGGCGAACTTGGGTCACTCTCACCCATGCAAATCCAAGGATAATTCTGAATAAATAGGAGTTCATAGTTAGCTCAAGATTAAGATCGAGTTACCTAGGTCATCGAATGAAAAAATCAGTCTCAACAGTAAACGACATTATAAAGTGAGAGTTGTTTTCTTCATGGTCCAATCTTATGCAATACTCATTGCGTAGGAAGCCCCCACTCACATGTCTCCACATTTAAAATTTAGTAATCACACTGTATATATCCATGTACTATAGATCATTTTGAATATATACTTCAACTTGAATAAACATCAATAATAGCTTTACTGAAAATAGAATATGTTTTTGTTTACGAACTATGAGTTTTAGGACATAAAACCCAACACCATAAACTTACCGTCATTTCTAAAAGGGCTCTGGGTCTTTTCTTTCACGTGACTTTTCAAATTAACTTTCCTAACAAATTTACCAAAGTTAACATTTTTCATTCTAAGTTTATTTTAATAAAACTAACGTTTAGCATTTTAAATTTATTCCAACCAAACTCCCCCATAAACTTAAATATGCTATATTCAACGATTCCACCTGCGCCATTTTCGTTTTCTTGTGCTCAGTCGTGGTTTTTTCAATTTCCTCTCCTTGTCCTCGAGCAAACTAAGCTTGTCCTTTTCTGACGAAACTTCATTCGGAGCTTCTCGAGAACAGCCCATTTGAGACACCAACTCCTCATTTCTCCCGTTCTTAGCCACGCTCGACTCAGACGTCATAGCTTCCTTCAGTTTACTCAATTCCCATCGCAAGTCCACAACAACATTTTCCACTTCCATTTTTGTGTCCTCCATTTTGGCTTTATCACAAGTGATTATCTCAATCGTGTGTTGTAAATTCACATCCTCCTGTTGGACCCGATTCAGATTCACGTCGAGTGAGTCTCTCTGTTTTGTTAGCATCTCTATACCTTTCACATCCTTCACTAGCTCTTCCAATAGACCATCAATCTCCACTAATAAGTCATTCTTTTCTTTTTCAATCTCTACTTTCTCCTTCGAAAGGCTCTCGTTCAGCGATTTTAACGTCTGCAATTAGGACTTCTCCACAGATTTATCCACGGTATTTTTGGGTTGTTGCTCTGAGTCTCTTTTCTCTTCCTCATGATCCGGCAGTTTCTTCGTTCGCTGATCGTGTGGGCTTCTTCTTCGCCATTGTTTTGGGATTTTAAAGGGATTATGGCTTGCATTTGCATCATCTGTTTCTCATGTTCAATCTGCGTTTCTGTCATCCTTTCTCTCCATTCCATCTTTTCTTCTCCCATTTTCTCTTCCATTCTCATCCTCTTTCTTCTTTCTTCCTCAAATTTCCTTTCCTGCCATTAGAGCTCTCTCTCTTCGAGCTCAAACTCTCTATTATCTGGTTGTTCATCCTTCTTCGTTTTTCTCGTCTCCAATATTGCGATTTCGCCAAATCCATTGTGTATCACCTCATTTCCAATAGCTTCCACCGCCTCACGACTACCACCATCGTCTTTCGTGCCGTCGTGTTCTTTTGCTTTCAGCTCTTCATTTTGAGCCTTCAAGAGAATACCTTCGTTTGTTGCGTCATCCAAAGCTAGATTGATCGTTTCTTCCACCTTTTTCTCGATTCGACACTCTCGTGCAAAATGCCCCACTCTGTCACAATTGTAACATTTGTTGGAGTTACAATCATTTGCATAGTGACCATATTTTTTACATTTATAGCATTGAATGTTGGAATAATATCCTTGACTGCGTCCTCTTCAACGCCAATTTTCTTGGCTCGACTGTCTCTTCTCCTTATAATGTCCTTTATTTCTACTGCCTTGACAACCTCGACCATTTCCGTGACTTCCACGACCTCTACCTTGAACATTTTGAGAGTAGAGTACCTTTTCATCTTTTATTGATGTCTTGGTTTGAAGTGCTTGATCGAGTGTTTCCTCCTTCTTCTTCTTACGTTGCTCATGTGCCTCGAGAGAACTGGCGAGCTCATTGACCGTGAACATTGCTAGGTCCTTTGACTCTTCTATCGCACATACAACATTCTCGAAGTTGTTGGTTAATGACCTCAAGATCTTTTTCATAACCCGTGTCTCAGGTAACATTTCTTCATTTCGGTTTAGTTGGTTTACCACAGTCTGTACGCGCATAATGTAGTCAGATACATTTTCTGACTCCTTCATCTTTATGCTCTCCAACTCGCCACGAAGAGTTTGGAGATGCACTTGCTTGACTCGGTCGGTTCCTTTGAACATTTTTCTAGTGTCCCATGCTTCTTTTGAAGTAGTTACCCTGACAATCTTCTCAAAGCTTGACTCGTCAACATGTATAATATGTATAATGCCGCCTTATCCTTTGATCGAAATTCTTTTAAAGCCTTGTTTTGTGCCACCGTATAACCCGTGGTATCCTTTGGTTCTTCGAAACCTTCTTCGACCACTTCCCATGCATCTTGAGAACCAAGAAGAGCTTTCATTTGGATGCTCTAATTCTCGTAGTTCATCTTTGTTAGTCGTGGTAGCGGCATTTGACCCATCACATTCGCCATCAGCTCTGATAACAATTTGTTAAATAAGACTTTTTGTGAAGTAAATTTCACACACACTAACGATAGAACGCTTCAATACCACTTTGTGAAAATACTACTCCCGTACTTGTGAAGGAGATGTTGAGAAAGGAGAGACAAGGAGACAAAGAACACTGATTTTATCAAAAAGCCTTTTCTATTGCTTTGTATTTCTTTTCTCTCTTGTTGTCTGTGTTGCTCTCTGTTTTGCTCTACTTACAATAAAAGAATTAGGTATAGGTATTTATAACTTTTTTGGGATGAGAGAGCACCCATAAACCTACCATCATTCCTAAAAGGGCTCTGGGCCTTTTTTTCACCTTAGTTTTCAAATTAACTTTCCTAACAAATTTACTAAAGTTAACATTTTTCATTTTAAGTTTATTTTAACAAAACTAACTTATAGTATTTTAAGTTTATTCCAACAAGAGAAATAAAATAGCCAACGCACTAAGTCGAAAGGGCGAACATGCGGCCCTGTACATGTTAGCCCATATTCACTCAAGTAAGATCGATTGATCGATGCGCGACATCTTAAAAGGACATTTACTTCAAGACCCGTCGGCCAAAGCCGTTGTTGAACTAACCAAAGTTGGGAAAACATGATAATTTAGGGTCAACCGAGACCTTCTATTGAAAAAAGGAAACGTGTTATATGTCCCAAGAACAGGAGGACTAAGGAACAAGCTCACCCAAGAATGCCAAGATACTTTATGGGCTGGACACCCTGGGTGACAACGAACTTATGCCTTAATAAAAAAGGGGTATTTCTGGCCAAATATGGGTGATGACATAATGCAATACACCAAGACATGCCTCATTTACTAACAGGACAAAGTCGAGAAAGCCAAACTGTGTCTCTAGACTTCATAACACCACCCAAAAGTCGGTGAGTATGAAGCCATCTTGGTTATCATAGACCGATTCTCGAAATACACAATGTTCGTTCCTACCCCCTAAATATGCTTGACCAAACTAACAGTCCAACTATTTTTCAAACAGATTATGAAGTATAGGGCATTCCATCGAACATCATTAGCGATAGGGATGGTAGATTCATTGGCACATTCTAGACAAGAACAAGAAGAATAATAAGAAAGAAAAGAGTGCGATACCCTAGCATATCAAGGACACGATTAAGAGCCTACAAGTAGGCTTGCTTACTAAGTCTTTGTACTCATTCCCTATTCTCCATTTTTTCAGGTAATATAAGGAGCTGGTCAAGGCCGGGAGCAGACTCTAGAGCCAGGTTTCAATCCTGGGACCTTTGGGTTATGGGCCCACCACGCTTCCGCTGCGCCACTCTAATTTGTTAAAAAAGAGGAGCTATTGTGATCTATGCTCCAGGGTGATTTATGGATGTTATCTTCCTGTTGAGCTTGTTTGCTTGTATTGTGCATGATTTAGTATGTGTCGGCTCCAAGTGTTCGATAGTGTGTTCAATATGTCTAGCGTTTTTATTTACATAGAGATAGGGTGTAAGTGTTAGGCTTGTTGTACAA
The DNA here is from genome assembly GCF_002738365.1 of Cucurbita moschata. Classification (NCBI taxonomy): domain Eukaryota; kingdom Viridiplantae; phylum Streptophyta; class Magnoliopsida; order Cucurbitales; family Cucurbitaceae; genus Cucurbita; species Cucurbita moschata. Next base: position 4,510 of record NW_019268846.1, read on the forward strand.
TGACTTAGGTCAAGATGCCTCCACTAAACTAAGCACCATAGTTTTGTGGCGACGATATAAGGGTCTGTACCCTATTACTCCAAGACTAAAGAAAGAGTCGACGACTCAGAATAGAGTAATTTGGAGCCAAAAGCTCGTGCTAAGCAACCTAGCTAGCCGAGGAATCCAATAAACCTCTTCAACTCCTAGACATGACCAAGACGCATTTTAGAACCGTGAAGCTGACGACGATACATAAGGAGCCAAAGCGGATAATCCCATTCTTGACTTGATTTTTTTTATAGTGAGATTCGACAACGATCTGGGAGGTTTAATTGTCAATGTTTTAAAAGTGAGGCTACCATATGTAACGAGAAATGTAGCGGTGGGCAGCGATCTGTAAAACTTAGGACTCACGAATTAAGAAGCTCATATCAATTATCCTAAATGTAGCGGTGGGCAACGATCTGTAAAACTTAGGACTCCCGAATTAAGAAGCTCATATCAATTATCCTTTTTAGTTTATTTGTTGGATCTTTTTACATATTCGATTGGTTTGTTGTCTATCAGAGCCAGGTTTCAATCTTGGGACTAGTGGGTTATGGGCCCACCACGATTCCACTGCGCCACTCTGATTTATTAAAAAAGATGATGAGCTATTGTGATATGTGCTCCAGGGTGATTTATGGATGTTATCTTCTCGTTGAGCTTGTTTGCTTGTATTGTGCATGGTTTAGTATGTGTCGGCTCCAAGTGTTCGACATTGTGTTCAACATTGTGTTCAACATGTCTAGCATTTTTATCTACATAGAGCTAGGGTGTAAGTGTTAGGTTGGTTGTACGATGACTTAGGTCAAGATGCCTCCACTAGACTAAGCACCTTAATTTCGTGGTGACGATAAGAGGATTTGTACCCTATTACTTCAAGACTAAAGAAAGAGTCGAGGAGTCAGGATAGAGTAACTTGGAGACAAAAGCTAGTGTTAAGCAACCTAGCTAGCCTTGGAATCCAATATACCTCTTCAACTCCTAGACATGACTAAGATGCATTTTAAAACCATGAGACTGACGACGATGCATAACGATCCAAAGCAAATAATATATGCTAGCAATGATTTTTTAGCTGTTACATAAAAATAATAGTCAAGATGGCTGAGTTGGTCTAAGGTGCCAGTTTTAGGTATTGATTTGAAAAGGCCTGGGTTTGAATCCCATTCTTGACATGATTTTTTTATTGTGAGATTCGGCAAACGATTGGGGAGGTTTAATTGTCAACGCTTTAAAAGTGAGGCTACCATATGTAATGAGAAATGTAGCGGTGGGGACGATTAAAACTCAACGGATTAAAAAGCTATTATCAATTTTTTCTTTTTAGTTTATTTACTCAATCTTTTGGCATATTCAATTGGTTTGTTGTCTATCAAATATCCTGGACCTGTGGATTATGGGCCCACCACACTTCTGCTGCGCCACTCTGATTTGTTAAATAAGAGGATTAGCTATTGTGATCTGTGCTCCAGGGTGGTTTATGGATGTTATCTTCCCGTTGAGCTTGTTTGCTTGTATTGTGCATGGTTTAGTATGTGTCGACTCCAAGTGTTCGACTGTGTGTTCAACATGTCTAGCGTTTTTTATTACATAGAGTTAGGGTGTAAGTGTTAGGTTGGTTATACGATGACTTTGGTCAAGATGCCTCCACTAGACAAAGCACCTTAGTTTCATGGCGACTATAAGAGGGTATATACCCTATTACTCCAAGACTAAAGAAAGAGTCGAGGAGTTAGGATAGAGTAACCTGGAGCCAAAAGCTGGTGTTAAGCAACCTAGCTAGCCTTGGAACCCAATAAACCTCTTCAACTCCTAGACATGACCAAGCATTTTAAAACCATGAGACTAACGACGATGCATAACGATCCAAAGCGGATAATATATGCTAGCAGTGATTTTTCAACTGTTACAAAAAAGTAATAGTCAAGATGGCTCAGCTGGTCCAAGGCACTAGTTTCAAGTATTGATTCAAAAGGCATGGGTTTGAATCCCATTCTTGACATGATTTTTTTATTGTGAGAATCGGCAACGACTAGGGAGGTTTAATTGTCAACCTTTTAAAAGTGAGGCTACCATATGTAACGAGAAACGTAGCGATGGGCGAAAAAGCTCGTATCAATTATTCTTTTTAGTTTATTTTACTAGATCTTTTTGCATATTCGATTGGTTTGTTGTCTATCAGAGCCAGGTTTCAATCTTGGAACCTGTGGGTTATGGGCCCACCACGCCTCCACTACGCCACTCTGAATGGTTAAAAAAGAGAATGAGTTATTGTGATCTGTTCTCTAGGGTGATTTATGGATGTTTTCCAATTTAGCTTGTTTGCTTGTATTGTGCATGGTTTAGTATGTGTCGGCTCCAAGTGTTCGACTGTGTGTTCAACATATCTAGCGTTTTTATCTACATAGAGCTAGGGTGTAAGTATTTGGTTGGTTATACGATGACTTAGGTCAAGATGCCTCCAGTAGACTAAGCACCTTAGTTTCATGGGGACAATAAGAGGGACTATATCCCATGAGGCTAACGACGATGCATAACGTGCCAAAGCGGATAATATATGCTAGCAGTGATTTTTCGGCTGTTACAAAAAAATAATAGTCAAAATGGCTTAGTTGGTCTAAGGCGCTAGTTTCAGGTACTTGGTCCAAAAGGGTACGGATTTGAATCTTATTCTTGACATGAATTTTTTATTGTGAGATTCGGCAACGATTGTAGAGGTTTAATTGTCAATTATAAGGCTACCATATGTAGCGGTGGGAACTTTCTGTATAACTTTGGAGTCATGGACTAAGAAGCTCATATCAATTAATTTTGTATGCTTATTTACCGAATCTTTCCATATCCAATTGGTTGGTTGTCTATTAGAGCCAGGTTTCGATTCAGGGACCTGTGGGTTATGGGCCCACCACACTTTTGCTGCACCACTCATTTTTTGGAAAAGATGATGAGCTATTGTAATCTCTGGTCTAGGGTAATTTATGGATGCTATGTTCCCATTGATCTCTAGGTGTTGAACATTGTGTTCTTCCTGTCTAGCGTGTTTATCTACATAGAGCTAGAGTCTAAGAGTTAGGTTGGTATCTTCCTATGATTAATAAGTCGATCCTTCACAGGTCGTTCGTAACTAGAGCGGGGTCAATTTACCGTTTTTTTTCTAAAGTTACTTCTTGTTACTTGAGTCCCACTGATCCTCTAATGAACAATTGGTTTGTGGTCCAACCACCAAACCGAATTCCTCTCGAGCCAATGAAAGGGTGGGGCTCCATGTTCAAAACTTGGATTCGGTACTTAAGGGAACAACCTCTCTACTATCCCTAAAAGCGGGTAGGAGTGAATTCCATCTTACACCCTATGTCCTTAGCTATTCACCCAGTCTTACCCCTGAAATGGGAGGCTTATTGAGTCGGCGAACTCGAGCCACTCTCACCCATGCAAATCTAAGGAGAATTCTGAATAAACAGGAGTTCATAGTTTTCTTAGGATTAAGATCGAATTACCTAGGTCATCGAATGAAAAAATCAGTCTCAATAGTAAACGACATTATAAAGTGATAGTGGTTTTCTTCATGGTTCGATTTTATGCAATACTCATTGCATAGGATGCCCCCACTCACATGTCTCCACATGTACAATTTAGTGATCACATTGTTTATATCATATACAAAAATGGACCGCATCCATAGTGTCCCTAGAATGAGGTACTCAAACTTATTCCTGTATACTTGAACTTGATCCACTCTTATGTCTCTACATATAGTTAAAGTAATCATACTATAGCCAGAGTGTTCTTAGTTTATTGGATTTAGATTAATGATCGTAACGTTCACTTTATTCAATAACAATCTTTACTGAATAAACATCAATAATAACTTCATTGAAAACCGAATATGTTTTTGTTTACAAACTATGAGTTTTAGGACATAAAACCCAACACGTAAAAGATGAAAGGGTATTCCTTGATGCATAAACACACAATGATACATGTGATCCCAACATTTTTCCTTTCATTATATTGTATAAAAATGTCTCCAGCATTTTAATTTATATTATATCATTCTATTGTAACTTTTCATGTGTATATTGGGGTTGTGCATTATGCAAATTCAGCACATTGCTTGTCAAGCATATCATATCATATGTCTCATCATCTCAAACATATGTCATATCATAAACTTACCATATCTTCTTACGTATCATATAACATTTTATAGCATCATCACATCATTCATTGTACATCATCATCATATATTATTGTCAAAACATAATAAATATAAAGAATAAATGACACGTTAAAGGGCCACTAGGCATATCTCGTCATACATTAAATAAGCCGTCCAACCTATTCGATAGTAAGACCACTCATTTGGTTGTCCTTAGCCGGAATTCTCCCTAAATTCGAGTATGTTTGTTTTTCGTCCCTTGAAATTTCTCCTAGTATTACTGGCTGTCCTTTCCTATTAGAATGTCCATCTCGTTTCGTTGGTAGCTATAATTTCTTAACTTGGTTTAACATAAGTCGAGAAATTGAATCTTATGCTGAACTTAATATCCTTAAACAAGGTCCATTTCAGCTTTAGGATAGTCGAGACGGTAAAAATTGGGCAAAATACACCATAGCGAGCTGAGGAGTTGGATTCTAAGTTGCGAAGCCATGCCTAGCCAACTGAGTCGCGTAAGCTGAAGAAGTTTCTGGCTGTAGGTGTGACACGTGGTGCAGTGAGATGCGAACGCGTATTTTTCGTCGATCGAGTTTTTTTTTCCGCCGTTACAGAGTTTGTTTGGGTTTCATTTTCAGAATGGTGTATAAATTTCAAATTTATTTCATTTTTGTGCTTGAAATTTTTCTATAAAATCTAGACTTTGACATTGAAGTTGAAGTCAATATTTTTTTCTCCAATAGCAACTTTAATATTTTCTTCATGTACTCGCTTTTTATTAAATGTTTCTCTGTATTTAAGAACTTAAATGATTAACAAACACTTTTGAACTTAAATGATTAACAAACACTTTGTTAGAGTAGTACTACAACAAGCACACTACTTGTGTAGAATAGAAAAGATTTGATGTGATGTAAGGCAACGATGATGTATTTATCTAAGAACTCCATTGATGAATGAGCTCGAATACCTTTGTTCGACTATTATATAAAGAAAAACCTTTCTCATCAACACCCTAAATGCAATGCGAATAGTTGCATCGGTCTTGAAGCCAAATTTCATTCTCTGGCCAAAAAATCTGGAACGAAAGCTTCCCATAATTACTGCTAAAGTTACACTAGAACAATGTTATCTGCCACAAATTCTCTTTAATTCCTAGCTGTATTCCTGTTTGAACGGAAGAATATGTTCCTCTAAATTAGAAATTTGTGTTAGGCACCAATTCAAATGAAAAAAATGAAAGGAATAGAAAATAAATATGGATCTAGAAATTTTTTATGTTAGGTCAAATGGGCTTAAATTCCTATTTGAACCCAAAAGAACTTGTAAGATAAAAAATAAGAAAAAATTGTGACTATAATTTTTCAATAATCAAATTCATATTTTTACTTTTTTTTTCTTCATAAATTGAGATAAGAAAATGAATATGGATCTAGATTTTTTCTTTTTTTTATGCCGGATATGTGGAATTTTGAAATTCACCCCCAACCCTTAAATAAAAATTAAAGAAAAACTATTAAATCCATAAATTTAAATATACAGAAAATAATATGGTCTAGTTGAATAATTTTTCATAGTGCAACACCCTTATTTACCTAAATCATCGTTTTTCGATTTGCATTGGGTCAGTAAAGGTACGTCTTGATAATTAAGAATCGTCACTTTCCAACGAGAATGTGGATATTGGGTTGCAAAACAAGTGAAAACGTTAGAAGTTGATGCAAAAGTAAACAACAAAATCATATAGAGATTATTAGTAGCCTTCATTTTTTATTACTTAGAATTTGTTTGTGTTTCATTTCGATCCTTTTGAACTATATATATATATATATATATGATCATTGCACTAAACTAAATATACATTTTTAACAACTTTTAAAGATAGATTTTTATGTAAAATGCTATTAAAAGAAAAATGAAAAAAATTGAAACGGCATGTTTGTTTGTCGGGTTAGGCTTTATTTAGCAAAGAATCACACACATCCCAAACTTAGGTTACTCTTTTTTCTTTCCCAACGCCAATCACATACTTTTCCCAACTCCATTGGGATGTCTCCTTCTAAAATTTTTTCTATTTTGGTGCTACAATTATTTTGTTTTTTTGAATAAAATTGAGTCGTGTATATTCATTTAGAAGTTAGTATTTTATTTTTGGATATCAACTTGGATATTATATTGACATACATGCACTATTTTGTTAAAAGTTTCTTTATAATTGAGATCTCAAATGTTCAATAGACTTGCTTTTATTAGATAAATATTGTAGTAAGCAAACAACTTCTAAAGAAAGGAAACCATTTCATGTGAAGTGGAGAAATGGTTATGGTTTATTCTAAGAACTCCATGTATGAATGAGATAACTGGATAACTTTGTTTTACTATTAAAAGAGAAAAACTATAACTTCCCTAATTTTCTATTACCTAATCAACTAAGTTGCATTCATAAGATGAAAATGCTGAAGCTCATATAAAACAACCTTAATAACAATGACATGGCTTTTATAACCGGGTTCATAACACCAAGGATCAGCTAACTTGGGAATCAACCAACAACTAATTAGGGAAAACAAGTGCAATTATTTATTAGTCAAAGGAAATCTCGAGCAGAGCATCTATAGTCCTACAAGCCCTCCCTTTAACTTCTATAGCCTTCGCAGCGTTCACCGTCAACCATACAGGGGAGTCTCGCCTTTACCTGAAAATGTAGGTAGCACCTAGCTTCCCTGGTAGAGACTGAGTCATTAGCTTGTTGATTACTGGATAGGTTCCGTATGACGATTTATAATGCGTCCACCAACGCAGTTGTCGAGTCTTGGGAGGGCTGAGGTGTCGCTGGTAGCGGGAACGGCATGGCTATATCAGGCTCTTCCCCGGAGTCCTCGTGGTCCAGACCTCGTCCTCTTCCACCTCTCCCTCTGCCCCTAAGTGTTGGTCGTCCTCTAATACCCCCTCCTCGTGTTCTTGGTGACATATCTAAACATAGTAGTAGCTACTGAGTCACATAATAATCTATCAGATTCTATGATACAATCACGCAGACCGCACATGCATACAGACATATGTTAATCGTAGCCACCAGATAATCATATTACAACCAATCTTGTCACATCATGGAACATACTAACATTTAAAACATGAGAACATGCACATCATATCATATCATTCATCACAAAATACACATTCCCTCTTCTATGCTTCATCTAATTACAAATTTCTAATTAAAAAAAAAAAAAACAGAAGAGGAACATACACCTAACTGTGACGGTGCATTTGCTGGAGGACCATGGAAGTACCTTAGACCTACATCATAGGCCAGTGTACAAGATCTATGACCTAGCGCTCTGATACTGTAACTCCTCTAATTTTCTTTAACCTAATTAGCAAAGTTACCTTGCATTCATAAGGCAAAAATGCGGAAACTCATATAAAACAACCTTAATAACAACGACATGGCTTTTATAATTAGGTTCATAACACGAAGGATCAACCTAACTCGGGAATCCACCAACAACTAACTAGGAAAAATAAATGCAATTATTTATTATTCAAAGGAAATCTCGAACAGAGCATCTACTATCCTACAAGTCCTCCCTTTAACTTTCATGGCCTTCGCAATGTTCACCGTCAACTGTACAGGGGTGCCTTGCCTTTACTTGAAAATGTAGGTAGCACGTGGCTTGAGTATTTTATAAAATAACTAGTAAGTTGGCCCACTATGTGGGTTAGGCATACAATACACATTTAGAACACATGCACAAATACAAGCATAAAAACTTGAAGGGGACTTGTCTTCCATTCCCTTTACATGGCCTTTAGGTCCTTACTTTATCTGGGCAGGGTGGATGTGTGGTACTTCTCCAGACACGGCCCACATNTATGTAAATATAGGCCTACCAGGCGGATTCGTATATAAACCTCTTGGGCTTGGCTTGGTCGAGTACCGCGTTACACGTTACCAGACGCTACAGAACAGGAAAGGGTTGCATGATATTATAGCGAGCATAATGTAGAATGTATGCGACCGTACCATCATAACATAACAGGGAAGTAAGCCTATGCACGTAACA
>NW_019268847.1:0-5211 GCF_002738365.1 Cucurbita moschata
TTTACGATCATTAATCTAAATCCAATAAACTAAGAACACTCTGGCTATAGTATGATTACTTGAACTATATGTAGAGACATAAGAGTGGATCAAGTTCAAGTATATAGTCAAAATGATGTATAGTATAGGGATAAAGCTGAGTACCTTATTCTGAGGATACTATGGATGCGGTCCACTTTTATATATGAGATAAACAATGTGATCACTAAATTGTACATGTGGAGACATGTGAGTGGGGGCATCCTATGCGATGAGTATTGCATAAGATCGGACAATGAAGAAAATCACTCTCACTTTATGATGCCGTTTACTGTTGAGACTGATTTTTTCACTCAATGACGAAGGTAACTCAGCCTTAATCTTGAGCTAACTATGAACTTCTGTTTATTAAGAATTATCCTTAGATTTGCATGGGTAAGAGTTGCTTGAATTCGCCGACTCAATAAGCCTCCCATTTCAAGGGTAAGACTGGGTGAATATCTGGGGACATAGGGTGCAAGATAGAATTCATTTCTACCCGCTTTGAGGGATAGTAGAGAGGTTGTTCCCTTAAGTACTGAGTCTAGGTCTTTAGGGATTCGGTTTGGTGGTTGAACCACAAACCAATTGTTCATTAGAGGATCAGTGGGACTTAACGAACAAGAAGTAACTTTAGGGGTAAAAACGGTAAATTGACCCAACTCTGGTTACGAACAACCTGTGAAGGATCGACTTACTAATCATGGAGGAGCGAGGGGACACTAATGTCTGCTATTTGAGGAGCTTAGAGGAATACTGGAAAAGGAGTTCAATCAGTCTAACAAATAAGAGGATTAGGAAAGGAAGTTCGAAGTCTAAAGGGGATAAGGCTGAAGGTCATCTTCATCAGCTATGAACCTGGGAGCAAGACATAAAGGCTTTATGATCCTACCCGGGAACGAGCTCACGTGTCACGCAATATTGTCTTTGATGAGAACACCTTATGGTAGTGGAACGACGTGGTCGTGGCAGACCAAAACCCAGAACAATTCACAGTGGAGTACTTCGTCACCGAGCCGGGAGAAGGAGCACAACACCAGGCACTCTCACCGCTGCTAACAATTGCACTAGGCACGTCTACACAAACACCGAGCACAACTCTTGATGCGCCCCTTGAACTAGTGGAGTTCGCAACACCACGTACTATGGATTTAACGCTAGATGTCGATCACGATGATGGTCTAACGGCCAGGTAGAGGATTATTGAAGACCTACTAGGAGAAGGTGAACCACTGGGACTGGCGGCACGCGAGCTCGAAGAAAAGGTGTCGAATTGCATGCCATCAGCGCAGATGAACCGAACTCTTTCGCCGAAGTAGAGAACAACCCATGCTGGCTGAAGGCAATGCAGGAAGTGATGACGTCCATCACTGACAATAAGATGTGTTGTTTAGAGGATATGCCGTAAGGACACCGAGCCATGGTATTCAAGCTAAAGCATAACGAAGAGGGAGAAGTTTTGAAGCACAAGGCCCGTCTGGTGGTGAACGACTACGTCCAGAAGCAAGGGGTGGACTTCGAAGAGGTGTTCGCCGGTGGAAAGGTTGAAATCTGTTCGCCTGTTGCTGGCGATCGAGGGACATCACTCCTGGGAGGTCCACCACATGGACGTGAAGTCAGCTTCCCTCAACGAAGAGCTGAAGGAGACCGTCTACGTCCGACAACCACCTTGCTTCATCGATAACGACAACTCCGGCAAGGTACTGCACCTGCACAAGGCGCTCTACGGGTTTTGACAAGCACTACGAGCCTGGAACAAGAAGCTCGACAGTACCCTGTTATCGCTCAAGTTCAAGCATTGTGCCTCTAAGCATGGGATGTAGACGCGCGACCAAGGCGAGCAGTGGCTGATCGTGGAAGTGTACGTCGATGATCTCATAATCACTAGAGGCAACATGAAAGTTCTTGGAAGATTAAACAGGGAAATGTGAAAGCCTTCAAAATGAGCAACCTCGGCGCACTCAACTACTACCTTGGCATCGAAGTGCAGCAGAGTACTCGCCAATGGAGGCCTCACTCAAATTGACGAGAACCTTTCCCTGGTAGGGGCATTTAAAAACTGAGGCATGCATTATAATTGATCAACATCGATTTGTGATGGTCTTTGTACGAGAACTGTGATGGTCTTTGTACGAGAACTAACTAAACAATCATATTTTGACACTTTTAAAGTGTAGTGGTGAGTGGCCTCACTCAAATTGACGAGAACCTTTCCCTGGTAGGGGCATTTAAAAACTGAGGCATGCATTATAATTGATCAACATGGATTTGTGATGGTCTTTGTACGAGAACTAACTAAACAATCATATTTTGACACTTTTAAAGTGTAGTGGTGAGTTCACTATTCATATCAACCACGGAACGAGTTCTATTTCTTAGCGTTGAAAAGTTCGACACAAGTCCATAAACGGAGGTAGTAGATATTAACCACTTTGCCACGAGTTTTGCCTAACAATAAACATGGATGGATGTCAGAAGTGGGATTTGAACCCACGCCCTCTTACGAGGACCAGAACTTGAGTCTGACGCCTTAGACCACTCGGCCATCCTGACTACTAATTGTGCATTCATGAATTGGTTTGGGAGGGGAATTTATCATTCCGTATATGGGTGTGTAAACGTCTCCCAAGTAGACGCGTTTTAAAATTGTGAGGCTGACTACGGTATGTAACGGATTAAAATAGATAATATCTACTGGCTGTTGGAGAGAGGAACGAAACAATCCTAATAAGGGTGCGAAAACCTCTCCCTAATAGGCGCGTTTTAAAACTGTGAGGCCCATGGCAATACCTACTGGGCAAGAATGAACAATGTCTGGTAGCAGTGGGCTTGGACTTTTAAAAACGAAATCAGAGCTAGTCACTAGGCGATGTGCCAGTGAGGACGCTTGGCACTCAGAAGGGGTCGATAGTGAGATCCCACATCGACTAGAGAGGTAAAGAAACATTTCTTGCAAGGGTCTGAAAACCTATCCATAGTAGATTCGGTTTAAAACCGTGAGAGATACCGAGACGTAACGAACGAAAGCAGACAATATCAACTAACGGTGGTCTTGGCTTGTAATAAAATATTGGCTGGAATAGCTCAGTTTGCACCAGGTTGGAGGTTCAAGCCCTCCTTCTAGCGATGTGTGAATGAAGCGTGCATTATAATTGTGTTTGGTACTTCTCCCTGGTACAAATTTTCAATCAACATCGATTTGGGATGGTCTCATATACGAGAACTGACAAAACAATCATGTTTTGACGCTTTTAATGTTCACAACTGATATCCACCACGGAACGAGTTCCATTTCTTAGCGTTGAAAAGTTAGACACGAGCCCATAACGGTGGTAGTAGATATTATCCACTTTGCCACGAGTTTTGCCTAACCAATAAACATCGATGGAGGTCAAAAGTGGGATTTGAACCCACGCCCTCTTACGAGGACCAGAACTTGGCTGACACGTTTTAAAACTGTTAATATCTACTGGCTGTTGGAGAGAGAAACGAAACAATCCTATTAACGAAACAATCCTAATAAGGGTTCGAAAACCTCTCCCTAATAGGCGCGTTTTAAAACTGTGAGGTCCATGGCAATACCTACTGGGCAAGGACGAACAATGTATGCTGGCAGTGGGCTTGGACTTTTACAAATGAACACAGAGCTAGTCACTAGGCGATGTGCCAGTGAGGACGCTTGGCACTCAGAAAGGGTCGATAGTGAGATCCCACATCGATTAGAGAGGTGAAGAAATATTTCTTACAAGTGTCTGAAAACCTATCCATAGTAGATACAGTTTAAAACCGTGAGGGAGATACCGAGACGTAAAGAACGAAATCAGACAATATCAACAAATGGTGGTCTTGGATTGTAACAAATGATTGGTTGGAATAGCTCAGTTGGTTAGAGCGTGTGGCTGTTAACCACAAGGGCCGGAGGTTCAAGCCCTTCTCTTAGCGATGTGTGAATGAAGCATGCCTTATAATTGTGTTTGGTGCTTCTCCTCCCTAGTAGAAATTTTCAATCAACATCGATTTGTGATGGTCTCGTGAACGAGAACTAACTAAACAATCATGTTTTGACACTTTTAAAACGCAGTGCTGAGTTCAATTTATATCCACCACGGAACGAGTTCCATTTCTTTGCGTTAAAAATTTCAACACAATCCCATAACGGTTGTTAGTAGATATTATCCACTTTGGCACGAGTTTTGCCTAACAATAAACATGGATGGATGTCAGAAGTGGGATTTGAACCCACGCCCTCTTACGAGGACCAGAACTTGAGTCTGGCGCCTTAGACCACTCGGCCATCCTGACCACTAATTGTGCATTCCTGGATTGGTTTGGGAGGGGAATTTATCATTCCGTATATGGGTGTGTAAACGTCTCCCAAGTAGACGCGTTTAAAAACTGTGAGAATGACGACGATAGGTAACGGATTAAAATAGATAATATCTACTGGATGTTGGAGAGAGGAACGAAACAATCCTAATAAGGGTTCGAAAACCTCTCCCTAATAGGCGCGTTTTAAAACTGTGAGGTCCATGGCAATACCTACTGGGCAAGGACGAACAATGTATGCTGGCAGTGGGCTTGGACTTTTACAAATGAACACAGAGCTAGTCACTAGGCGATGTGCCAGTGAGGACGCTTGGCACTCAGAAAGGGTCGATAGTGAGATCCCACATCGATTAGAGAGGTGAAGAAATATTTCTTACAAGTGTCTGAAAACCTATCCATAGTAGATACAGTTTAAAACCGTGAGGGAGATACCGAGACGTAAAGAACGAAATCAGACAATATCAACTAATGGTGGTCTTGGATTGTAGCAAATGATTGGTTGGAATAGCTCAGTTGGTTAGAGCGTGTGGCTGTTAACCACAAGGGCCGGAGGTTCAAGCCCTTCTCTTAGAGATGTGTGAATGAAGCATGCCTTATAATTGTGTTTGGTGCTTCTCCTCCCTAGTAGAAATTTTCAATCAACATCGATTTGTGATGGTCTCGTGAACGAGAACTAACTAAACAATCATGTTTTGACACTTTTAAAACACAGTGCTGAGTTCACAATTGATATCCACCAAGGAACGAGTTCCATTTCTTAGCGTTGAAAAGTTCGACACAAGCCCGGTAGTAGATATTATCCACTTTGGTACGAGTTTTGCCTAACAAAATAACATGGATGGATGTCAAAAGTGGGATTTGAACCCA
>NW_019268847.1:9021-12893 GCF_002738365.1 Cucurbita moschata
GTGGTCAAATGATTGTCAAATGGCCTTCAAAAATCTGAAAACAACCATGACGAGGGGTCCTGTCCTCGGGTTGGTAGACGTCACAAAGCCATTTGAAGTAGAAACCGATGCTTCCGACTTTGCTCTAGGTGGGGTCCTTATTCAAGAAGGCCACCCCATCGCTTATGAAAGTCGAAAGCTCAACGATGCCGAACGAAGATACATTGTCTCCGAGAAAGAAATGTTGGCTGTAGTCCACTGCCTTCGAGTCTGGAGACAGTATCTCTTGGGATCACAGTTCGTAGTGAAGACGGATAACAGCGCCACTTGCCACTTCTTTGATCAACCAAAATTAACAGCAAAACAAGCCCGGTGGCAGGAGTCGTTGGCCGAATTCGACTTCAAGTTCGAACACAAAGCAGGAAAGAGTAATCAAGCAGCCGACGCGCTGAGTCGGAAGGGCGAACATGCGGCCCTGTGCATGTTAGCCCATATTCATTCAAGTAAGATCGATGGATCGATGCGCGACATCATCAAGGAACATTTACACAAAGACCCATCGGCCAAAGCTGTTGTCGAACTAGCTAAGGCTTGAAAGACATGACAGTTTTGGGTTGAGGGGGACCTCCTGATAACCAAAGGAAACAGATTGTACGTCCCAAGAACGGGGGAACTGAGGAAGAAGCTCATTCAGAAATGTCATGATACCTTATGGGCCGGACACCCTGGGTGGCAAAGAACATACGCCCTAATAAAGANCATTCAGAAATGTCATGATACCTTATGGGCCGGACACCCTGGGTGGCAAAGAACATACGCCCTAATAGAGAAGGGGTACTTTTGGCCAAATATGCGAGACGACATCATGCAATACACCAAGACGTGCCTCATCTGCCAACAGGATAAGGTCGAGAAAGCCAAAGTCTGTGGACTCTTGGAACCTCTACCTGTGCCAACAAGACCCTGGGAAAGTGTATCTCTGGACTTCATAACACACCGCCCAAAAGTCGGGGAATATGACGCCATCTTGGTTATTGTAGACCGGTTCTCAAAATATGCGACATTCATCCCCACTCCCAAATTATGCTCGGCGGAACTCACAGCCCAACTATTTTTCAAACACGTTGTAAAGCTATCGGGCATTCCATCGAGCATCATCAGTGATAGGGATGGTAGATTCATTGGGAAATTCTGGGCTGATTTATTCGCTTTCTTGGGAACAACCTTAAACATCTCCTCGAGTTATAAGGGTGCGAAAACCTCTCCCTAATAGGCGCGTTTTAAAACTGTGAGGCTCATGGCAATACCTATTGGGCAAGGATGAACAATGTATGCTGGCAGTGGGCTTGGACTTTTACAAATGAACACAGAGCTAGTCACTAGGCGATGTGCCAGTGAGGACGCTTGGCACTCAGAAAGGGTCGATAGTGAGATCCCACATCGATTAGAGAGGTGAAGAAATATTTCTTACAAGTGTCTGAAAACCTATCCATAGTAGATACAGTTTAAAACCGTGAGGGAGATACCGAGACGTAATGAACGAAATTAGACAATATCAACTAATGGTGGTCTTGGATAGTAGCAAATGAATTGTTGGAATAGCTCAGTTGGTTAGAGCGTGTGGCTGTTAACCACAAGGTCAAAAAGGTTCAAGCCCTCCTTCTAGTGATGTGTGAATGAAGCATGCCTTATGCTTCTCCTCCCTAGTAGAAATTTTCAATCAACATCGATTTGTGATGGTCTCGTGAACAAGAACTAACTAAACAATCATGTTTTGACACTTGTAAAACGCAGTGCTGAGTTCAATTGATATCCACCACGGAATGAGTTCCATTTCTTAGCGTTGAAAATTTCAACACAATCCCATAACGGTTGTTAGTAGATATTATACACTTTGGCACGAGTTTTGCCTAACAATAAACATGGATGGATGTCAGAAGTGGGATTTGAACCCACGCCCTCTTTCGAGGACCAGAACTTGGGTCTGGCGCCTTAAACTACTCGGCCATCCTGACTACTAATTGTGCATTCCTAGATTGGTTTGGGAGGGGAATTTATCATTCCGTATATGGGTGTGTAAACGTCAACCAAGTAGACGCGTTTAAAAACTGTGAGGCTGACGACGATACGTAACGGATTAAAATAGATAATATCTATTGGCTGTTGGAGAGAGGAACGAAACAATCCTAATAAAGATGCGAAAACCTCTCCCTAATAGGCGCGTTTTAAAACTGTGAGGCTCATTGATATACCTACTGGGCAAGGATGAACAATGTCTGCTGGCAGTGGGCTTGGACTTTTAGAAATGAAATCAGAGCTAGACTGGGCAAGGATGAACAATGTCTGCTGGCAGTGGGCTTGGACTTTTAGAAATGAAATCAGAGCTAGTCACTAGGCGATGTGCCAATGTCTGCTGGCAGTGGGCTTGGACTTTTAGAAATGAAATCAGAGCTAGTCACTAGGCGATGTGCCATTGAGGACGCTTGGCACTCAGAAAAGGTCGATAGTGAGATCCCACATCGATTAGAGAGGTGAAGAAATATTTCTTACAAGTGTCTGAAAACCTATCCATAGTAGATACAGTTTAAAACCGTGAGGGAGATACCGAGACGTAAAGAACGAAATCAGATAATATCAACTAATGGTGGTCTTGGATTGTAGCAAATGATTGGTTGGAATAGCTCAGTTGGTTAGAGCGTGTGGCTGTTAACCACAAGGTTGGAGGTTCAAGCCTTTCTCTTAGCGATATTGTGAATGAAGCATGCCTTATAATTGTGTTTGGTGCTTCTCCTCCCTAGTAGAAATTTTCAATCAACATCGATTTGTGATGGTCTCGTGAACGAGAACTAACTAAACAATCATGTTCAATTGATATCCACCACGGAAAGAGTTCCATTTCTTAGCGTTGAAAATTTCAACACAAATCCCATAACGGTTGTTAGTAGATATTATCCACTTTGGCACGAGTTTTGCCTAACAATAAACATGAATGGATGTCAGAAGTGGGATTTGAACCCACGCCCTCTTACGAGGACCAAAACTTGAGTCTAGCACCTTAGACCACTCGACCATCCTGACTACTAATTGTGCATTCCTTGATTGTTTTGGAGGGGAATTTATCATTCCGTATACGGGTGTGTAAACGTCTCCCAAGTAGACGCGTTTTAAAATTGTGAGGCTGACGACGATACGTAACGGATTAAAATAGATAATATCTACTTGCTGTTGGAGAGAGGAACGAAACAATCCTAATAAGGGTGCGAAAACTTCTCCCCAATAGGCGCGTTTTAAAACTGTGAGACTCATGGCAATACCTCCTAGGCAAGAATGAACAATGTCTGTTAGCAGTGGGCTTGGACTTTTACAAATGAAATCAGAGCTAGTTACTAGGCGATGTGCCAGTGAGGACTCTTGGCATTCAGAAGGAGTTGATAGTGAGATCCCAGATCGATTAGAGAGAACGACGATGCGTAACGGATTAAAGTAGATAATATCTATTGGCTGTTGGAGAGAGGAACGAAACAATCCTAATAAGGGTGCAAAAACCTCTCCCTAATAGGCGCGTTTTAAAATTGTGAGACTCATGGCAATACCTCCTAGGCAAGAATGAACAATGTCTGCTAGCAGTGGGCTTGGACTTTTACAAATGAAATCAGAGCTAGTCACTAGGCGATGTGCTAGTGAGGACTCTTGGCATTCAGAAGGAGTTGATAGTGAGATCCCAGATCGATTAGAGAGAACGACGATGCGTAACGGATTAAAATAGATAATATCTATTGGCTGTTGGAGAGAGGAACGATGCGTAACGGATTAAAGTAGATAATATCTATTGGCTGTTGGAGAGAGGAACGAAACAATCCTAATAATGGTGCAAAAACCTCTCCCTAATAGGC
>NW_019268848.1:0-12725 GCF_002738365.1 Cucurbita moschata
ACACAAGTTTTGGTCCTTGTGAGAGGGCGTGGGTTCAAATCCCACTTCTAACACAATTCAAATTGTTGTGTTTTTTATTTAGATCTTTTACCTTTTCCAATTTAATTACAATAAATGGTGATGTTTAGATATAAATAATAAGCAAAAGAGAGTTAAACTTTTAGACTTTATTTACAATAATCTCTCTACCTTCCCCAAATATCTCCCTAACACCTCCTACAACCCCAAATATCTCTCTAACACCTCCTCCAACCCCAAAATGATCTGCAAAAAAACAAAAAAAAAAAACAAAACTGAAAGAAAAAATGGCAGATTTTGGGTATGTTGGGTTTTATGTCCTAAAACTCATAATTTGTAATCAAAGATATGTTCTATTTTCAATAAAGTTATTATTGATGTTTATTCAGAAAAAATTGTTATTGAATAAAGTGAACTTTACGACCATTAATCTAAATTCAATAAACTAAGAACACTCTGGCTATAGTATGAATACTTGAACTATATGTAGAGACATAAAAGTGGATCAAGTCCAAGTATATAGTCAAAATGATCTATAGTATAAGGATAAGGCTGAGTACCTTATTCTGGGGACACTATGGATGCGGCCCACTTTTGTATATGATATAAACAATGTGATCACTAAATTGTACATGTGGAGACATGTGAGTGGGGGCGTCCTATGCAATGAGTATTGCATAAGATCGGACCATGAAGAAAATCACTCTCACTTTATAATGTCGTTTACTATTGAGACTGATTTTCTTTTCATTCGATGACCTAGGTAACTCGATCTTAATCCTGAGCTAACCATGAACTCCTGTTCATTCGGAATTATCCTTAAATTTGCATGGGTGACAGTGGCTTGAGTTCGCCGACTCAATAGGCCTCCCATTTCAGGGGTAAGACTGGGTCAATAGCTGGGGACGTGGGGTGCAAGATGGAATTCGCTCCTACTCACTTTTAAGAGAGGTAGTTCCCTTAAGTACTGACTCCAGGTCTTGAAAAAGGGGCCCCACCCACTCATTGGCCTGAGAGGGATTCGGGTTACTGGTTGGACCACAAACCAATTGTTCATAAGAGGATCAGTGGGACATAAGCAACAAGAAGTAACTTCAGGGGTAAAACGGCTAATTGACCCAACTCTAGTTACGAACAACCTGTGAAGGATCGACTTACTAATCATGGTTATATCAAATGGACAGAATTATATCTATAATGAGGGGAGTGCAACTATTAGACTATAGTGGAGTGTCCTAGTAGTTAACGAATGTTGGTTAAGAAGGTTAATGAGTTTAACCGGTTAATCTTGGATCGTTGGAGCCTATGATCTATAGGTCCATTAGGTCCCTCTACTAGCTCATATCGGACTAAACTATAGAACAATGTGACAAGTGAGTTCGAAATGTTCGAATTCAAATTAGGGAATATGCGTTACATATATACGATATATTTAACCGCATTTTTGTTTTATTTACGAATTAAACAAAAAGAGAGAATATGAGATATTTAAATAAGATTTAAATATCTTAATCAATTATGTGTCGGAATTGATTGGGATGGGCATTTGAATTAATATTAAGTATTAATTAAATAGTTTAATTAATCATTTAATGTTACTTTAATTTGAAATTAATTATTCAAATTAATTGTTGAATTAAAATGAAGAAAGTCAAAATGTTGACTTCATTTAATGGAAAAATCCATGTGAGTGGAATTTTGAGGTGTCAAGATTTGGTTTAACCAAACTTGCATGTTTGCCAAGTAAACCCCACAAGTTTGAGTGGAATTTTGAGTGTCAAAATTTGGTTAACTCAAACATGCATGCTTGCCACATAATCCCAAACATTTGAGTGGAATTTGAAGTGTCAAAATTTGGTGATCTCAAATTTGCATGAACATGCAAACATGGCTCTTTAAATAGAGTGATCATGGTACATGAAAGGGCTTCTTCTTCTTGGTGAAAAACCTTGAGAAAAACCTCTCACAAACACTCTCTTCACATATACAAAATACCTCCCAATTTTAGTCACTCACCGGATTCCACAATCCCGTTCTAAGGCCGGAGGATAGTGGAGAAGACACTAGTGGTGGTTCGAAACCGGTTCGTGAGGCAAAAGGAGTTTGAACTACAAAAGGTTAGTATTTAAACTCATTAAGTTTTAATACTTATGAACATGCTAATTATTTACAATAATTGATGTTCTAAAAGTGCCTAAGATCCAAATTGCTTCCGCATGTGTTATATTAACACCATCAATTGGTATCAGAGCATTACATAGGCACTTTATTTACATTAATTTGATCATGGTAGGTACCATTTCATGAATGAAATTTGTGGTTGCTAAAGTGGATGGTTTTGGTTTTGGCATTTTTTTTATGCTTCCATTTGATACAATTATTGTAATAAGCCTAAGGTGTATGGGCTTTAATGAATGAAGAAAGTTCTGTAATTTATGGAGTCATTAGAGTCCATTTTAGGTTGTAATTGATCAAAAATGGAAGAGATAGCAAGTTGAACCGAAGAAGATGGAAGAGGCGGTTCGGGTGTTTTTTCTGTCATTGGGGACCGATTCAACGTTTTTAAGGGTTGGTTCGCCCAGTTCGTGATCCTCGGGAGCGGCTCAAGTTATTTTTAATTATTAATGTAATAATTTAGTTAATTGCTTGCTTTAAAATGCCAAAACCAACCCACTTTAGTGTGTTTAATTAATTATGCATTATGAATGTATGTTTTAATTAAATAGAAAATGTATATGCATAAAGTATGTCATATAGATTTAAAATCCCACCATAGGCTAAGCATGTTTCATGCATTCCAAGTATGTTATAAGTGCTATAATGTATAGTATGCATGTCTTAGGGTTCCATGAGTGATAGATATAAATTGTTATATTATTGCATGGAATGGATGATTATATAAATTGTTATATAAAGCATGTTAGATGCAGGTTATAGGTTATTTTCAACGTCATAAAATGAGATAGACGTTAAAATCTATAATAAAGATAAGTGCATGCTCACTAAGGGTTAAGAACCGAGCACGATCAATTTTAACAGTTAAAATAGGTCGATGTCTTAAAAAATTTCGGTTACGAGAAAGCTCACCTGGCACGATCTTGTCTAAGGCTGAAGGTACTTAAGTTGACGGTTTACGGAACACCCACTACCTGGAGATCGGACCAGTACTTGAGCTTAGTTAGCCCAGTTTTATGAGCATGCTTAAGTGATGTAAGATTTAGAAAAATCACCTAGACTTAAGTTATATTTAATTAGCCGGAATATACTTAAGTAAAGAGTATACCCAACCATCTAAAATACTTAGTGGGAGGAAAAAGGTGTATAAGATACATCGTTTTCTCTTCACGCTCTCTGTAAAATTCACACAGTGAGATTCATGCTCGGCCTCGTGTCGCCCTAGGAGCGTCCTCCATTCGGAAGGTATTTGCATGAGTCAATAACAAGGTGAATTGAGAAAGTATTTATAGTAAGTGGGAGAAGGAAGTCAACACGTCCTATGGTCTCCACCACTAGGTTGCACCGTGAGATTCCCATGTTCCGCCTGCATGTTGCCCTAGAGAAACTACCCATTCGGAGGGTCGTAACATGGGAGTCGGAACAACGCAAACTCCAGAAATGGATAGGATTTCTTAAGTCCATTCCCAACTTTGGCTTTTTCATTCGATAGCGTTGTTGGGACCGATTTCTGAGGTCTGAAATTGGTGGGTCACACTTGCGAAGAATTACTAAGAGTTAGTATATTCTTGACCAAAATAGCGATAACTAAAACACTATAGGAACAAGAGTTATTCTGGAATTAGTGTTTAAGTCAAGAATGTCTTGGTTTAGTGAATGAGTGATTGACTGCCCCTCGGTAGCAGTTGCTCTAACTCACTAAAGTATCGTTGCAAATTAATAATGATTTGGGTGCATTATTATATTTGCTAAAACTGATTGGATTAAACAGGATTAAGTCAAATCACTAATAGAATTTTCTTTATATCACAGCATGACAAACTCAATAGTACAATTACTCGCTTCTGAGAAATTAAACGGCGACAACTACACAACTTGGAAATCAAACCTAAACACAATACTGGTCATTGATGATTTAAAGTTTGTTTTAACTGAGGAGTGTCCTCCAAACCCAAACTCAAATGCAAACCGAACAGCTCGGGATGCATATGACAGATGGATAAAGGCAAATGACAAAGCCCGAGTGTACATTCTAGCCAGCATATCTGATGTTTTGGCTAAGAAACACGATGTTATGGGTACTGCTAAAGAGATTATGGAATCTCTAAAAGGGATGTTTGGACAACCGTCCTTCTCCCTTAGACATGAAGCCATAAAATACATTTACAACTGCCGTATGAAAGAAGGGACCTCAGTTAGAGAACATGTCCTGGACATGATGGTCCATTTCAATGTGGCAGAAGAAAATGAAGCTGTCATTGATGAGAAGAGTCAAGTCAGTTTTATCATGATGTCTCTTCCGAAGAGCTTCTTCCAGTTCCGCACCAATGTGGTTATGAACAAAATAGAATATAACTTGACTGCTCTTCTCAATGAGCTACAGACTTATCAGTCCCTCTTAACAAACAAGGGACAAACAGGAGAAGCAAATGTTGCCATCTCCAAGAAATTACTACGAGGATCGTCCTCCAAAAATAAGTCTGGACCTTCAACTTCTAAAAGTGTTTTGATGAAGAAGAAGGGAAAAGGGAAAAATAAGATTCCTACTAACCGCAAGAACAAGGTTCAAAAAGCAGATAAAGGAAAATGTTTCCATTGCAACGAAAACGGGCACTGGAAGAGAAACTGCCCAAAATACCTTGCAGAGAAGAAAGCCGAAAAGACACAACAAGGTAAATATGATTTACTCGTTGTAGAAATGTGTTTAGTAGAGTATGACAACTCAACTTGGATACTAGATTCAGGGGCGACTAATCATATTTGTTCTTTTTACCAGGAAACTAGCTCCTGGAGAATGCTTGCGGACGGCGAGATAACACTCAGGGTTGGAACAGGAGAGGTTGTCTCAGCAAGATCAGTAGGAAATTTAAAGTTGTTTTTTGGAGATAGATTCATTATATTAGATAATGTACTTTTTGTTCCTGGAATGAAAAGAAATCTAATATCCATCTCTTGTTTATTAGAACAGTTGTATAAAGTATCTTTTGAAATCAATGAAGTGTTCATTTGCAAAAGAGGTATTCATATTTGTTCTGCAAAACTAGAAAACAACTTATATATGTTAAAACCGAGCAAAACAAAAGCTATTTTAAATACTGAGATGTTTAAAACAGCTGAAACTCAAAATAAACGACAAAAGATTTCTCCTAATACCTATCTTTGGCATTTAAGACTAGGCCACATTAATCTCAATAGGATTGAGAGATTGGTTAAAAGAGGACTTCTAAATAAGTTAGAAGACAATTCTTTACCTCCATGTGAGTCTTGTCTTGAGGGTAAAATGACTAAACGATCATTTTGCGAAAAAGGTTATAGAGCCAAAGAAACCTTAGAACTCGTGCATACAGATCTCTGTGGTCCAATGAATGTCAAAGCACGAGGAGGGTATGAATATTTCATCAGTTTTATTGATGATTATTCAAGGTATGGCTATCTTTACCTAATGCATCACAAGTCCGAAGCTCTTGAAAAATTCAGAGAGTATAAGACTGAGGTTCAGAATCTATTAGGTAAAACTATTAAAACACTTCGATCAGATCGAGGAGGAGAGTACATGGATTTAAGATTTCAGGACTATATGATAGAACATGGAATAAGGTCTCAACTCTCAGCCCCTGGTATGCCTCAACAAAATGGTGTATCAGAAAGGAGAAATAGAACTCTATTAGACATGGTTCGGTCTATGATGAGTTTCGCTCAATTACCCGATCCGTTTTGGGGATATGCAGTGGAGACTGCTACATACATTTTGAACATGGTTCCTACTAAGAGTGTTTCAGAAACACCTTATGAGTTATGGAAAGGGCGTAAAGGTAGTTTACGTCACTTCAGAATTTGGGGATGTCCAGCACATGTGTTGTTGCAAAATCCCAAGAAATTAGAACGTCGTTCAAAATTATGTCTATTCGTAGGATACCCCAAAGAGACGAAAGGTGGTTTGTTTTATGATCCTCAAGAAAATAGAGTGTTTGTATCAACGAACGCTACATTCTTAGAGGAAGACCACGTAAGAAATCATCAACCTCGTAGCAAACTAGTATTAAGTGAGATTTCTAAAGAAGCTACTGATAAAACAACAAGAGTTGTTGATCAAGCTGGTCCTTCAACCAGAGTTGTTGATGGAGCTGACACTTCTGGTCAATCACATCCTTCTCAAGAGTTGAGAATGCCTCGACGTAGTGGGAGGGTTATAACTCAACCCGATCGTTACTTGGGTTTGGCAGAAACTCAAGTCATCATACCTGATGATGGCGTTGAGGATCCATTGACCTATAAACAGGCAATGAATGATGAGGATAGAGATCAGTGGATTAAAGCCATGAATCTTGAAATGGAGTCAATGTACTTCAATTCAGTCTGGGAACTTGTAGATCAACCGGATGGGGTAAAACCTATTGGTTGCAAATGGATCTATAAGAGGAAACGAGACCAAACCGGTAAGGTACAGACCTTTAAAGCACGACTAGTAGCAAAGGGTTATACCCAAAGAGAGGGGGTGGACTATGAAGAAACCTTCTCTCCTGTTGCTATGCTTAAATCAATAAGAATACTCTTGTCTATTGCCACATTTTATGATTATGAAATTTGGCAAATGGATGTTAAGACAGCTTTTCTAAACGGCAATCTTGAAGAGAGTATCTATATGGCTCAACCAGAGGGGTTCATTGAACAGGATCACGAGCAAAGGGTTTGCAAGCTTAAAAGATCCATTTATGGGTTGAAGCAAGCATCTCGATCCTGGAATATAAAGTTTGATACTGCGATCAAATCTTATGGCTTTAAACAGAATGTTGACGAACCTTGTGTTTATAAAAGGATAGTCAACTCTACAGTAGCTTTCCTGGTGTTGTACGTTGACGATATCCTACTCATTGGAAATGATGTGGGAATTCTGACTGACATTAAGCATTGGCTGGCGACACAATTCCAAATGAAAGATTTGGGAGAGGCTCAGTTTGTTCTTGGAATCCAAATTGTTCGGAATCGCAAGAACAAAACACTAGCATTGTCTCAAGCATCGTACATCGACAAAATGTTGATTCGATATAAGATGCAGGACTCCAAGAAAGGATTATTACCTTTCAGGCATGGAGTTCATTTGTCGAAGGAACAAAGTCCTAAGACACCTCAAGAAGTTGAGGATATGAAACACATTCCCTATGCATCAGCGGTCGGTAGTCTGATGTATGCCATGCTATGTACCCGACCCGACATATGCTATGCTGTGGGAATTGTCAGCAGATATCAGTCCAATCCGGGACGTGCTCATTGGACTGCCGTTAAGAATATCCTCAAGTATCTTAGGAGAACGAGGGACTATATGCTAATGTACGGTGCTAAGGATCTGATCCTTACAGGGTACACTGACTCAGATTTTCAGACCGATGTAGATTCGAGGAAATCGACATCAGGATCTGTCTTCACTCTGAACGGAGGAGCAATAATATGGAGAAGCATAAAGCAAGGTTGCATTGCTGATTCCACCATGGAGGCTGAGTATGTTGCTGCTTGTGAAGCAGCGAAAGAATCTGTATGGCTTAGGAAGTTCTTAACTGATTTGGAAGTCGTTCCAAATATGCATCTTCCCGTCACTCTTTATTGTGATAACAGTGGAGCAGTTGCAAATTCAAAAGAACCAAGAAGCCATAAGCGAGGAAAACATATTGAGCGCAAATATCATCTCATAAGGGAGATTGTGCAACGAGGAGATGTGATCGTCACACAGATAGCTTCAGAGCACAACATTGCTGATCCATTTACAAAGCCCCTCACGGCTAAAGTGTTTGAAGGGCACCTAGTGAGTCTAGGACTACGAGTTATGTAATCTAGGGCAAGTGGGAGAAAAGGCATGAGTATGTGATGCCCTAGTTTATTGTATTTCTCTCTACTCAACGTTATAAAACCCCACTAGAGTTTTAGTCCAAGTGGGAGTTTGTTGGGTTTTATGTCCTAAAACTCATAGTTTGTAAACAAAGATATATTCTATTTTCAATAAAGTTATTGTTGATGTTTATTCAGAAAAAATTGTTATTGAATAAAGTGAACTTTACGACCATTAATCTAAATCCAATAAACTAAGAACACTCTGGCTATAGTATGAATACTTGAACTATATGTAGAGACATAAAAGTGGATCAAGTCCAAGTATATAGTCAAAATGATCTATAGTATAAGGATAAGGCTGAGTACCTTATTCTGGGGACACTATGGATGCGGCCCACTTTTGTATATGATATAAACAATGTGATCACTAAATTGTACATGTGGAGACATGTGAGTGGGGGCGTCCTATGCAATGAGTATTGCATAAGATCGGACCATGAAGAAAATCACTCTCACTTTATAATGTCGTTTACTGTTGAGACTGATTTTCTTTTCATTCGATGACCTAGGTAACTCGATCTTAATCCTGAGCTAACCATGAACTCCTGTTCATTCGGAATTATCCTTAGATTTGCATGGGTGAGAGTGGCTCGAGTTCGCCGACTCAATAGGCCTCCCATTTCAGGGGTAAGACTGGGTGAATAGCTGGGGACGTGGGGTGCAAGATGGAATTCGCTCCTACTCACTTTTAAGAGAGGTAGTTCCCTTAAGTACTGACTCCAGGTCTTGAACAAGGGGCCCCACCCTCTCATTGGCCTCTTGAGAGGGATTCGATTTACTGGTTGGACCACAAACCAATTGTTCATTAGAGGATCAGTGAGACATAAGGAATAAGAAGTAACTTTAGGGGTAAAACGGTAAATTGACCCAGCTCTAGTTACGAACAACCTGTGAAGGATCGACTTACTAATCATGGTTATATCAAATGGACAAAAATATATCTATAGTGAGGGGAGTGCAACTACTAGGCTATAGTGGAGTGTCCTAGTAGTTAACGAATGTTGGTTAACAAGGTTAATGAGTTTAGCCGGTTAATCTTGGATCGTTGGAGCCCATGTTCTATAGGTCCATTAGGTCCCTCTGCTAGCTCATATCGGACTAAACCATAGAACAGTGTGACGAGTGAGTTCGAAGTGTTCGAATTCAAATTAGGGAATATGCGCTACATATATACGATATATTTAACCGCATTTTTGTTTTATTTACGAATTAAACAAAAAGAGAGAATCTGAGATATTTAAATAAGATTTAAATATCTTAATCAATTATGTGTTGGAATTGATTGGGATTGCCATATGAATTAATATTAAATATTAATTAAATAGTTTAATTAATCATTTAATGTTACTTTAATTTGAAATTCATTATTCAAATTAATTGTTGAATTAAAATGAAGAAAATCAAATGTTGACTTCATTCAATGGGAAAATCCATGTTAGTGGAATTTTGAGGTGTCAAAATTTGGTTTAACCAAACTTGCATGTTTGCCAAATAAACCCCACAAGTTTGAGTGGAATTTTGAGTGTCAAAATTTGGTAACTCAAACATGCATGTTTGCCACATAATCCCAACCATTTGAGTGAAATTTTAAGTGTCAAAATTTGGTGATCTCAAATTTGCATGAACATGCAAACATGGCTCTTTAAATAGAGTGATCATGGTACATGGAAGGTCTTCTTCTGGGTGAAAAACCTTGAGAAAAACCTCTCACAAACACTCTCTTCACATATACAAAATCCCTCCCAAGTTTAGTCACTCACCGGATTCTACAATCCCGTTCTAAGGCCGGAGAATAGTGGAGAAGACACTAGTGGTGGTTCGAAACCGGTTTGTGAGGAAAAAGGATACAAAATCCCTCCCAAGTTTAGTCACTCACCGGATTCCACAATCTCGTTCTAAGGTTGGAGAATAGTGGAGAAGACACTAGTGGTGGTTCGAAACCGGTTTGTGAGGAAAAAGGAGTTTGAACTAGGAAAGGTTAGTATCTAAACTCATTAAGTTTTAATACTTATGAACATGCTAGTTTTTTTTTACTATAATTGATGTTCTAGAAAGATCTTCACGAACTCCTGTTGGAGGTAAAGTCGGACACCATGACAATGAAGCAGTGGAAGCTCAAGGATCAACAGGAATGTGGCGTTCAACATCATCAAGCCCCTCTTAGCAAAGAGCCAGAGAAACTTTCGAGTTATGAATCGGGAATAGAACCAATGGGCGATGCTTGGATACAATTTCGAATCCGTAGTTTTTGTTGTTTTTGATGTTGAAACGGTTTTTCTTTATATTTGCTCTAGTTTTTGTTGTTTTTGATGTTGAAACGGTTTTTCTTTATCCATGGGCAATGAGTTTTGATGTATTAGAGCTATCTGTCTTTATAGAAGCTTTAATTTTCGTGCTTATCCTAATTGTCGGTTTAGTTTATGCATGGCGAAAAGGAGCATTGGAATGGTCTTAGTCTTTTAATACTCAGAAAATGAAAAACACTCATAAGGAACACTTGATTACCAACACTAGAAGGAGGGTTTGAACCTCCAACCTTATGGTTAACAGCCACACACTTTAACCAACTAAGCTATTCAAGCCAGTTATTTAAAATTCTCCGAGTCCAGCACTAGTAGATGTTGTTTGCTTTGGCACGTTACGTATCGTGTTCAGCCTCACGGTTCTAAAACGCATCTACTATGGAGAGGTTTCCCAGTGTCCTCGATGGCAGTCTACTAGGGAGAGGTTTCCGCACACTTGTAAGAAATGTTTCATCTTCTCTCGAACCGATCTGGAATCTCACAATCCACCCCCTTGAGGGCCCAGCGTCTTCGCTGGCACATCGCCTAGTGACTAGCAATGATATCATATCTCAAGCCATATTAGCAGATATTGTCCACTTTGGTGCATTACGTATCACCACCAGCCTCACGGTTTTAAAATGCGTCTATTAGGAAGTTTTTCCACACCCTTAAAAGAAATGCTTCCTCACCCTCTCCAATCGCTAGCAGATATCTTCCATTTTGGCCTGTTATGGATCGTCGTCAAACTTATAGTTTTAAAACACGTCTATTAGTGAGAGGTTTCCGCGCCCTTATAAGGAATGGTTCATTCCCTCTCCAATCAATGTGAGATCTATTAATAAGTAGTTAGGATGGTCGATTGGTCCTCTTGATATGGTGTGGGTTCAAATCCCACTTTTACCACTAACCATGGTTGGGTTGGGTTATATCATTAAATGACATGTGAACTTCTTAGATCTTCTTTTTACCTTTTTGAATTTAGTTACAATAAATGGTGATGTTTAGAGATATAAATAATAAGCCAAAGAGAGTGAAGAAAAAAGCTAAACTATGATCATCTTTTTAGCATACATCGTCATCATAAACACATCATAATTATCGTAAAACATCATCATACATCATATGTCCTACATCATATTAATAAAGCAATAAAGGACACGTGTCAGTGCACGTCATACATCAAACAATTGTCTCGCCTATCCTATAGTAAGGCTACTTACTTGGTTGGCCTTAGCCGGCTTTCTCATATGCTCTACATCATATTAATAAAGTAATAAAGGACATGTACCAGTGCAACTAGGCACGTGTCGTCATACATCAAACAATTGCCTAGCCTATCTTATAGTAAAATATCTTTATTTAGCATCAAATGATATGAACTTTTGATATTTTTTACCTTTCAAACTTAATTACAATAAATGGTGATGTGAACTATGAGCATCATTTTAGCATGCATCGTAATCAATACATCATCATACATCATATGTGCTACATTATATTAATAAAGCATGCAGGACACATGCCCTTATTTATCTTACTTATGAACATTTCACATTAGTTTAACTTTAAGTCATGAAATAATGAAATCATATTGATCTTATTTATCTTAATTATGGTCAAATCAGCTTCGGAAGGGTAAAAAATGTTGGGGTCGGTGTCAGAATTGCAAAACTGAGCGTTTTAAGCATAAGCACTAGGCGTACCCAAGCTGAGTTATGAAGCCGAGGGGTTCTTTTTGTTGCAAGTTGATGTGTGACGCAATAAGGCGCTGACGCGTGTGCAATCTGGGTGTTGGGATGTTGCATGTAGGTCTTAAGTAATTGGTCTTCGCCATGGACTGTCAGGTTTTGGGTTGCAGGCGTTGCGGGTTGGATGGGCAAACGTGGGATCGCATGTGCTGGGCTGCTAAGCTTGGCTCCAGACGTTGGGTTGGCTTGGCTTTTATAATTGGGTTGTGAGCGTGTGTTGGACCGAACCAATGGATTGGCAGTGGGTTGTGGGTTTGAGTTTAACCCAGATCCGGATTCGGATCTAGATCCGATGGATTCGCCTTCTTCGCCCAACTCAACGCCATTTTCTGGTTTTCATCTCTCTCCTCTCTGCATCTATTTCTTAATGGTGTTAATATAACACATCCGGAAGCAATTTGGATATTAGGTGCAACCAAGTTGAGCTATGAAGCCAAGGGGTTCTTTGTGTTGTAAGTTGATGTGTGGCGCAATAAGTCGCTGACGCGTGTGCAGGCTAAATTGGGTCAAGGCGCGTGTCAAGGTACGATTGCTGGGTCGCGACGTGGGTGCTGGGTATTGCAGGTGGGTCTTAGGTAATTGGGCTTCACCACGGACTGTCAGGTTTTGGGCTGCA
>NW_019268849.1:0-12426 GCF_002738365.1 Cucurbita moschata
GTGACTCGGTTTTTTAAATACGTAGTTCAAACGTCCAAGTTTAGGGTTTCCAAATTAGGGTTTCGATTTAAAGCACACTATATCTGTTTTATGCACTGTGTTTCTTTGAAATTATATCATAAATCATGAGGCGTAATCATTCCAAACAAAAGTTTCGAAGAACGTCGACCGTGACTCGGTTTTTTAAATACGTAGTTCAAACGTCCAAGTTTAGGGTTTCCAAATTAGGGTTTCGATTTAAAGCACCCTTTCTCAGTTTTATGCACTGTGTTTCTTTGAAATTATATCCTAAATCATCAGGCGTAATCATTCCAAACAAAAGTTTCGAAGAACGTCGACCGTGACTCGGTTTTTTAAATACGTAGTTCAAACGTCCAAGTTTAGGGTTTCCAAATTAGGGTTTCGATTTAAAGCACCCTTTCTCAGTTTTATGCACTGTGTTTCTTTGAAATTATATCCTAAATCATCAGGCGTAATCATTCCAAACAAAAGTTTCGAAGAACGTCGACCGTGACTCGGTTTTTTAAATACGTAGTTCAAACGTCCAAGTTTAGGGTTTCCAAATTAGGGTTTCGATTTCAAGCATACTATATCTGTTTTATGCATTGTGTTTTTTTGAAATTATATCATAAATCATCAGGCGTAATCATTCCAAACAAAAGTTTCGTAAAACGTCGACCGTGACTCGGTTTTTTAAATACGTAGTTCAAACGTCCAAGTTTAGGGTTTCCAAATTAGGGTTTCGATTTAAAGCACACTTTCTCTGTTTTATGCACTGTGTTTCTTTGAAATTATATCCTAAATCATCAGGCGTAATCATTCCAAACAAAAGTTTCGAAGAACGTCGACCGTGACTCGGTTTTTTAAAAACGTAGTTCAAACGTCCAAGTTTGGGGTTTCCAAATTAGGGTTTAGATTTCAAGCACACTATATCTGTTTTATGCACTGTGTTTCTTTGAAATTATATCATAAATCATCAGGCGTAATCATTACAAACAAAAGTTTCGAAGAACGTCGACCGTGACTCGGTTTTTTAAATACGTAGTTCAAACGTGAAACTTTAGGGTTTCCAAATTAGGGTTTCGATTTAAAGCACACTTTCTCTGTTTTATGCACTGTGTTTCTTGGAAATTATATCCTAAATCATCAGGCGTAATCATTCCAAACAAAAGTTTCGAAGAACGTCGACCGTGACTCGGTTTTTTAAATACGTAGTTCAAACGTCCAAGTTTAGGGTTTCCAAATTAGGGTTTCGATTTAAAGCACACTTTCTCTGTTTTATGCACTGTGTTTCTTTGAAATTATATCCTAAATCATCAGGCGTAATCATTCCAAACAAAAGTTTCGAAGAACGTCGACCGTGACTCGGTTTTTTAAATACGTAGTTCAAACGTCCAAGTTTAGGGTTTCCAAATTAGGGTTTCGATTTAAAGCACACTTTCTCTGTTTTATGCACTGTGTTTCTTTGAAATTATATCCTAAATCATCAGGCGTAATCATTCCAAACAAAAGTTTCGAAGAACGTCGACCGTGACTCGGTTTTTTAAATACGTAGTTCAAACGTCCAAGTTTAGGGTTTCCAAATTAGGGTTTCGATTTAAAGCACACTTTCTCTGTTTTATGCACTGTGTTTCTTTGAAATTATATCCTAAATCATCAGGCGTAATCATTCCAAACAAAAGTTTCGAAGAACGTCGACCGTGACTCGGTTTTTTAAATACGTAGTTCAAACGTCCAAGTTTAGGGTTTCCAAATTAGGGTTTCGATTTAAAGCACACTTTCTCTGTTTTATGCACTGTGTTTCTTTGAAATTATATCCTAAATCATCAGGCGTAATCATTCCAAACAAAAGTTTCGAAGAACGTCGACCGTGACTCGGTTTTTTAAATACGTAGTTCAAACGTCCAAGTTTAGGGTTTCCAAATTAGGGTTTCGATTTAAAGCACACTTTCTCTGTTTTATGCACTGTGTTTCTTTGAAATTATATCCTAAATCATCAGGCGTAATCATTCCAAACAAAAGTTTCGAAGAACGTCGACCGTGACTCGGTTTTTTAAATACGTAGTTCAAACGTCCAAGTTTAGGGTTTCCAAATTAGGGTTTCGATTTAAAGCACACTTTCTCTGTTTTATGCACTGTGTTTCTTTGAAATTATATCCTAAATCATCAGGCGTAATCATTCCAAACAAAAGTTTCGAAGAACGTCGACCGTGACTCGGTTTTTTAAATACGTAGTTCAAACGTCCAAGTTTAGGGTTTCCAAATTAGGGTTTCGATTTAAAGCACACTTTCTCTGTTTTATGCACTGTGTTTCTTTGAAATTATATCCTAAATCATCAGGCGTAATCATTCCAAACAAAAGTTTCGAAGAACGTCGACCGTGACTCGGTTTTTTAAATACGTAGTTCAAACGTCCAAGTTTAGGGTTTCCAAATTAGGGTTTCGATTTAAAGCACACTTTCTCTGTTTTATGCACTGTGTTTCTTTGAAATTATATCCTAAATCATCAGGCGTAATCATTCCAAACAAAAGTTTCGAAGAACGTCGACCGTGACTCGGTTTTTTAAATACGTAGTTCAAACGTCCAAGTTTAGGGTTTCCAAATTAGGGTTTCGATTTAAAGCACACTTTCTCTGTTTTATGCACTGTGTTTCTTTGAAATTATATCCTAAATCATCAGGCGTAATCATTCCAAACAAAAGTTTCGAAGAACGTCGACCGTGACTCGGTTTTTTAAATACGTAGTTCAAACGTCCAAGTTTAGGGTTTCCAAATTAGGGTTTCGATTTAAAGCACACTTTCTCTGTTTTATGCACTGTGTTTCTTTGAAATTATATCCTAAATCATCAGGCGTAATCATTCCAAACAAAAGTTTCGAAGAACGTCGACCGTGACTCGGTTTTTTAAATACGTAGTTCAAACGTCCAAGTTTAGGGTTTCCAAATTAGGGTTTCGATTTAAAGCACACTTTCTCTGTTTTATGCACTGTGTTTCTTTGAAATTATATCCTAAATCATCAGGCGTAATCATTCCAAACAAAAGTTTCGAAGAACGTCGACCGTGACTCGGTTTTTTAAATACGTAGTTCAAACGTCCAAGTTTAGGGTTTCCAAATTAGGGTTTCGATTTAAAGCACACTTTCTCTGTTTTATGCACTGTGTTTCTTTGAAATTATATCCTAAATCATCAGGCGTAATCATTCCAAACAAAAGTTTCGAAGAACGTCGACCGTGACTCGGTTTTTTAAATACGTAGTTCAAACGTCCAAGTTTAGGGTTTCCAAATTAGGGTTTCGATTTAAAGCACACTTTCTCTGTTTTATGCACTGTGTTTCTTTGAAATTATATCCTAAATCATCAGGCGTAATCATTCCAAACAAAAGTTTCGAAGAACGTCGACCGTGACTCGGTTTTTTAAATACGTAGTTCAAACGTCCAAGTTTAGGGTTTCCAAATTAGGGTTTCGATTTAAAGCACACTTTCTCTGTTTTATGCACTGTGTTTCTTTGAAATTATATCCTAAATCATCAGGCGTAATCATTCCAAACAAAAGTTTCGAAGAACGTCGACCGTGACTCGGTTTTTTAAATACGTAGTTCAAACGTCCAAGTTTAGGGTTTCCAAATTAGGGTTTCGATTTAAAGCACACTTTCTCTGTTTTATGCACTGTGTTTCTTTGAAATTATATCCTAAATCATCAGGCGTAATCATTCCAAACAAAAGTTTCGAAGAACGTCGACCGTGACTCGGTTTTTTAAATACGTAGTTCAAACGTCCAAGTTTAGGGTTTCCAAATTAGGGTTTCGATTTAAAGCACACTTTCTCTGTTTTATGCACTGTGTTTCTTTGAAATTATATCCTAAATCATCAGGCGTAATCATTCCAAACAAAAGTTTCGAAGAACGTCGACCGTGACTCGGTTTTTTAAATACGTAGTTCAAACGTCCAAGTTTAGGGTTTCCAAATTAGGGTTTCGATTTAAAGCACACTTTCTCTGATTTATGCACATTGTTTCTTGGAAATTATATCCTAAATCATAAGGCCTAATCATTACAAACAAAAGTTTCGAAGAACATCGACCGTGACTCGGTTTTTTAAAAACGTAGTTCAAACGTCCAAGTTTAGGGTTTCCAAATTAGGGTTTCGGTTTCAAGCACACTATATCAGTTTTATGCACTGTGTTTCTTTGAAATTATATCATAAATCATCAGGCGTAATCATTCCAAACAAAAGTTTCGAAGAACGTCGACCGTGACTCGGTTTTTTAAATACGTAGTTCAAACGTCCAAGTTTAGGGTTTCCAAATTAGGGTTTCGATTTAAAGCACACTTTCTCTGCTTTATGCACATTGTTTCTTGGAAATTATATCCTAAATCATAAGGCCTAATCATTCCAAACAAAAGGTTCGAAGAACGTCGACCGTGACTCGGTTTTTTAAAAACGTAGTTCAAACGTCCAAGTTTAGGGTTTCCAAATTAGGGTTTCGATTTCAAGCACACTATATCTGTTTTATGCACTGTGTTTCTTTGAAATTATATCATAAATCATCAGGCGTAATCATTCCAAACAAAAGTTTCGAAGAACGTCGACCGTGACTCGGTTTTTGAAATACGTAGTTCAAACGTCCATGTTTAGGGTTTCCAAATTAGGGTTTCGATTTAAAGCACACTTTCTCTGTTTTATGCACTGTGTTTCTTGGAAATTATATCCTAAATCATAAGGCCTAATCATTCCAAACAACAGTTTCGAAGAACGTCGACCGTGACTCGGTTCTTTAAATACGTAGTTCAAACGTCCAAGTTTAGGGTTTCCAAATTAGGGTTTCGATTTCAAGCACACTATATCTGTTTTATGCACTGTGTTTCTTTGAAATTATATCCTAAATCATCAGGCGTAATAATTCCAAACAAAAGTTTCGAAGAACGTCGACCGTGACTCGATTTTTTAAATACGTAGTTCAAACGTCCAAGTTTAGGGTTTCTAAATTAGGGTTTCGATTTAAAGCACACTTTCTCTGATTTATGCACATTGTTTCTTGGAAATTATATCATAAATCATAAGGCATAATCATTCCAAACAAAAGTTTCGAAGAACGTCGACCGTGACTCGGTTTTTTAAATACGTAGTTCAAACGTCCAAGTTTAGGGTTTCCAAATTAGGGTTTCGATTTAAAGCACACTTTCTCTGTTTTATGCACTGTGTTTCTTTGAAATTATATCCTAAATCATCAGGCGTAATCATTCCAAACAAAAGTTTCGAAGAACGTCGACCGTGACTCGGTTTTTTAAATACGTAGTTCAAACGTCCAAGTTTAGGGTTTCCAAATTAGGGTTTCGATTTAAAGCACACTTTCTCTGTTTTATGCACTGTGTTTCTTTGAAATTATATCCTAAATCATCAGGCGTAATCATTCCAAACAAAAGTTTCGAAGAACGTCGACCGTGACTCGGTTTTTTAAATACGTAGTTCAAACGTCCAAGTTTAGGGTTTCCAAATTAGGGTTTCGATTTAAAGCACACTTTCTCTGTTTTATGCACTGTGTTTCTTTGAAATTATATCCTAAATCATCAGGCGTAATCATTCCAAACAAAAGTTTCGAAGAACGTCGACCGTGACTCGGTTTTTTAAATACGTAGTTCAAACGTCCAAGTTTAGGGTTTCCAAATTAGGGTTTCGATTTAAAGCACACTTTCTCTGTTTTATGCACTGTGTTTCTTTGAAATTATATCCTAAATCATCAGGCGTAATCATTCCAAACAAAAGTTTCGAAGAACGTCGACCGTGACTCGGTTTTTTAAATACGTAGTTCAAACGTCCAAGTTTAGGGTTTCCAAATTAGGGTTTCGATTTAAAGCACACTTTCTCTGTTTTATGCACTGTGTTTCTTTGAAATTATATCCTAAATCATCAGGCGTAATCATTCCAAACAAAAGTTTCGAAGAACGTCGACCGTGACTCGGTTTTTTAAATACGTAGTTCAAACGTCCAAGTTTAGGGTTTCCAAATTAGGGTTTCGATTTAAAGCACACTTTCTCTGTTTTATGCACTGTGTTTCTTTGAAATTATATCCTAAATCATCAGGCGTAATCATTCCAAACAAAAGTTTCGAAGAACGTCGACCGTGACTCGGTTTTTTAAATACGTAGTTCAAACGTCCAAGTTTAGGGTTTCCAAATTAGGGTTTCGATTTAAAGCACACTTTCTCTGTTTTATGCACTGTGTTTCTTTGAAATTATATCCTAAATCATCAGGCGTAATCATTCCAAACAAAAGTTTCGAAGAACGTCGACCGTGACTCGGTTTTTTAAATACGTAGTTCAAACGTCCAAGTTTAGGGTTTCCAAATTAGGGTTTCGATTTAAAGCACACTTTCTCTGTTTTATGCACTGTGTTTCTTTGAAATTATATCCTAAATCATCAGGCGTAATCATTCCAAACAAAAGTTTCGAAGAACGTCGACCGTGACTCGGTTTTTTAAATACGTAGTTCAAACGTCCAAGTTTAGGGTTTCCAAATTAGGGTTTCGATTTAAAGCACACTTTCTCTGTTTTATGCACTGTGTTTCTTTGAAATTATATCCTAAATCATCAGGCGTAATCATTCCAAACAAAAGTTTCGAAGAACGTCGACCGTGACTCGGTTTTTTAAATACGTAGTTCAAACGTCCAAGTTTAGGGTTTCCAAATTAGGGTTTCGATTTAAAGCACACTTTCTCTGTTTTATGCACTGTGTTTCTTTGAAATTATATCCTAAATCATCAGGCGTAATCATTCCAAACAAAAGTTTCGAAGAACGTCGACCGTGACTCGGTTTTTTAAATACGTAGTTCAAACGTCCAAGTTTAGGGTTTCCAAATTAGGGTTTCGATTTAAAGCACACTTTCTCTGTTTTATGCACTGTGTTTCTTTGAAATTATATCCTAAATCATCAGGCGTAATCATTCCAAACAAAAGTTTCGAAGAACGTCGACCGTGACTCGGTTTTTTAAATACGTAGTTCAAACGTCCAAGTTTAGGGTTTCCAAATTAGGGTTTCGATTTAAAGCACACTTTCTCTGTTTTATGCACTGTGTTTCTTTGAAATTATATCCTAAATCATCAGGCGTAATCATTCCAAACAAAAGTTTCGAAGAACGTCGACCGTGACTCGGTTTTTTAAATACGTAGTTCAAACGTCCAAGTTTAGGGTTTCCAAATTAGGGTTTCGATTTAAAGCACACTTTCTCTGTTTTATGCACTGTGTTTCTTTGAAATTATATCCTAAATCATCAGGCGTAATCATTCCAAACAAAAGTTTCGAAGAACGTCGACCGTGACTCGGTTTTTTAAATACGTAGTTCAAACGTCCAAGTTTAGGGTTTCCAAATTAGGGTTTCGATTTAAAGCACACTTTCTCTGTTTTATGCACTGTGTTTCTTTGAAATTATATCCTAAATCATCAGGCGTAATCATTCCAAACAAAAGTTTCGAAGAACGTCGACCGTGACTCGGTTTTTTAAATACGTAGTTCAAACGTCCAAGTTTAGGGTTTCCAAATTAGGGTTTCGATTTAAAGCACACTTTCTCTGTTTTATGCACTGTGTTTCTTTGAAATTATATCCTAAATCATCAGGCGTAATCATTCCAAACAAAAGTTTCGAAGAACGTCGACCGTGACTCGGTTTTTTAAATACGTAGTTCAAACGTCCAAGTTTAGGGTTTCCAAATTAGGGTTTCGATTTAAAGCACACTTTCTCTGTTTTATGCACTGTGTTTCTTTGAAATTATATCCTAAATCATCAGGCGTAATCATTCCAAACAAAAGTTTCGAAGAACGTCGACCGTGACTCGGTTTTTTAAATACGTAGTTCAAACGTCCAAGTTTAGGGTTTCCAAATTAGGGTTTCGATTTAAAGCACACTTTCTCTGTTTTATGCACTGTGTTTCTTTGAAATTATATCCTAAATCATCAGGCGTAATCATTCCAAACAAAAGTTTCGAAGAACGTCGACCGTGACTCGGTTTTTTAAATACGTAGTTCAAACGTCCAAGTTTAGGGTTTCCAAATTAGGGTTTCGATTTAAAGCACACTTTCTCTGTTTTATGCACTGTGTTTCTTTGAAATTATATCCTAAATCATCAGGCGTAATCATTCCAAACAAAAGTTTCGAAGAACGTCGACCGTGACTCGGTTTTTTAAATACGTAGTTCAAACGTCCAAGTTTAGGGTTTCCAAATTAGGGTTTCGATTTAAAGCACACTTTCTCTGTTTTATGCACTGTGTTTCTTTGAAATTATATCCTAAATCATCAGGCGTAATCATTCCAAACAAAAGTTTCGAAGAACGTCGACCGTGACTCGGTTTTTTAAATACGTAGTTCAAACGTCCAAGTTTAGGGTTTCCAAATTAGGGTTTCGATTTAAAGCACACTTTCTCTGTTTTATGCACTGTGTTTCTTTGAAATTATATCCTAAATCATCAGGCGTAATCATTCCAAACAAAAGTTTCGAAGAACGTCGACCGTGACTCGGTTTTTTAAATACGTAGTTCAAACGTCCAAGTTTAGGGTTTCCAAATTAGGGTTTCGATTTAAAGCACACTTTCTCTGTTTTATGCACTGTGTTTCTTTGAAATTATATCCTAAATCATCAGGCGTAATCATTCCAAACAAAAGTTTCGAAGAACGTCGACCGTGACTCGGTTTTTTAAATACGTAGTTCAAACGTCCAAGTTTAGGGTTTCCAAATTAGGGTTTCGATTTAAAGCACACTTTCTCTGTTTTATGCACTGTGTTTCTTTGAAATTATATCCTAAATCATCAGGCGTAATCATTCCAAACAAAAGTTTCGAAGAACGTCGACCGTGACTCGGTTTTTTAAATACGTAGTTCAAACGTCCAAGTTTAGGGTTTCCAAATTAGGGTTTCGATTTAAAGCACACTTTCTCTGTTTTATGCACTGTGTTTCTTTGAAATTATATCCTAAATCATCAGGCGTAATCATTCCAAACAAAAGTTTCGAAGAACGTCGACCGTGACTCGGTTTTTTAAATACGTAGTTCAAACGTCCAAGTTTAGGGTTTCCAAATTAGGGTTTCGATTTAAAGCACACTTTCTCTGTTTTATGCACTGTGTTTCTTTGAAATTATATCCTAAATCATCAGGCGTAATCATTCCAAACAAAAGTTTCGAAGAACGTCGACCGTGACTCGGTTTTTTAAATACGTAGTTCAAACGTCCAAGTTTAGGGTTTCCAAATTAGGGTTTCGATTTAAAGCACACTTTCTCTGTTTTATGCACTGTGTTTCTTTGAAATTATATCCTAAATCATCAGGCGTAATCATTCCAAACAAAAGTTTCGAAGAACGTCGACCGTGACTCGGTTTTTTAAATACGTAGTTCAAACGTCCAAGTTTAGGGTTTCCAAATTAGGGTTTCGATTTAAAGCACACTTTCTCTGTTTTATGCACTGTGTTTCTTTGAAATTATATCCTAAATCATCAGGCGTAATCATTCCAAACAAAAGTTTCGAAGAACGTCGACCGTGACTCGGTTTTTTAAATACGTAGTTCAAACGTCCAAGTTTAGGGTTTCCAAATTAGGGTTTCGATTTAAAGCACACTTTCTCTGTTTTATGCACTGTGTTTCTTTGAAATTATATCCTAAATCATCAGGCGTAATCATTCCAAACAAAAGTTTCGAAGAACGTCGACCGTGACTCGGTTTTTTAAATACGTAGTTCAAACGTCCAAGTTTAGGGTTTCCAAATTAGGGTTTCGATTTAAAGCACACTTTCTCTGTTTTATGCACTGTGTTTCTTTGAAATTATATCCTAAATCATCAGGCGTAATCATTCCAAACAAAAGTTTCGAAGAACGTCGACCGTGACTCGGTTTTTTAAATACGTAGTTCAAACGTCCAAGTTTAGGGTTTCCAAATTAGGGTTTCGATTTAAAGCACACTTTCTCTGTTTTATGCACTGTGTTTCTTTGAAATTATATCCTAAATCATCAGGCGTAATCATTCCAAACAAAAGTTTCGAAGAACGTCGACCGTGACTCGGTTTTTTAAATACGTAGTTCAAACGTCCAAGTTTAGGGTTTCCAAATTAGGGTTTCGATTTAAAGCACACTTTCTCTGTTTTATGCACTGTGTTTCTTTGAAATTATATCCTAAATCATCAGGCGTAATCATTCCAAACAAAAGTTTCGAAGAACGTCGACCGTGACTCGGTTTTTTAAATACGTAGTTCAAACGTCCAAGTTTAGGGTTTCCAAATTAGGGTTTCGATTTAAAGCACACTTTCTCTGTTTTATGCACTGTGTTTCTTTGAAATTATATCCTAAATCATCAGGCCTAATCATTCCAAACAAAAGTTTCGAAGAACGTCGACCGTGACTCGGTTTTTTAAATACGTAGTTCAAACGTCCAAGTTTAGGGTTTCCAAATTAGGGTTTCGATTTAAAGCACACTTTCTCTGTTTTATGCACTGTGTTTCTTTGAAATTATATCCTAAATCATCAGGCGTAATCATTCCAAACAAAAGTTTCGAAGAACGTCGACCGTGACTCGGTTTTTTAAATACGTAGTTCAAACGTCCAAGTTTAGGGTTTCCAAATTAGGGTTTCGATTTAAAGCACACTTTCTCTGTTTTATGCACTGTGTTTCTTTGAAATTATATCCTAAATCATCAGGCGTAATCATTCCAAACAAAAGTTTCGAAGAACGTCGACCGTGACTCGGTTTTTTAAATACGTAGTTCAAACGTCCAAGTTTAGGGTTTCCAAATTAGGGTTTCGATTTAAAGCACACTTTCTCTGTTTTATGCACTGTGTTTCTTTGAAATTATATCCTAAATCATCAGGCGTAATCATTCCAAACAAAAGTTTCGAAGAACGTCGACCGTGACTCGGTTTTTTAAATACGTAGTTCAAACGTCCAAGTTTAGGGTTTCCAAATTAGGGTTTCGATTTAAAGCACACTTTCTCTGTTTTATGCACTGTGTTTCTTTGAAATTATATCCTAAATCATCAGGCGTAATCATTCCAAACAAAAGTTTCGAAGAACGTCGACCGTGACTCGGTTTTTTAAATACGTAGTTCAAACGTCCAAGTTTAGGGTTTCCAAATTAGGGTTTCGATTTAAAGCACACTTTCTCTGTTTTATGCACTGTGTTTCTTTGAAATTATATCCTAAATCATCAGGCGTAATCATTCCAAACAAAAGTTTCGAAGAACGTCGACCGTGACTCGGTTTTTTAAATACGTAGTTCAAACGTCCAAGTTTAGGGTTTCCAAATTAGGGTTTCGATTTAAAGCACACTTTCTCTGTTTTATGCACTGTGTTTCTTTGAAATTATATCCTAAATCATCAGGCGTAATCATTCCAAACAAAAGTTTCGAAGAACGTCGACCGTGACTCGGTTTTTTAAATACGTAGTTCAAACGTCCAAGTTTAGGGTTTCCAAATTAGGGTTTCGATTTAAAGCACACTTTCTCTGTTTTATGCACTGTGTTTCTTGGAAATTATATCCTAAATCATCAGGCGTAATCATTCCAAACAAAAGTTTCGAAGAACGTCGACCGTGACTCGGTTTTTTAAATACGTAGTTCAAACGTCCAAGTTTAGGGTTTCCAAATTAGGGTTTCGATTTAAAGCACACTTTCTCTGTTTTATGCACTGTGTTTCTTTGAAATTATATCCTAAATCATCAGGCGTAATCATTCCAAACAAAAGTTTCGAAGAACGTCGACCGTGACTCGGTTTTTTAAATACGTAGTTCAAACGTCCAAGTTTAGGGTTTCCAAATTAGGGTTTCGATTTAAAGCACACTTTCTCTGTTTTATGCACTGTGTTTCTTTGAAATTATATCCTAAATCATCAGGCGTAATCATTCCAAACAAAAGTTTCGAAGAACGTCGACCGTGACTCGGTTTTTTAAATACGTAGTTCAAACGTCCAAGTTTAGGGTTTCCAAATTAGGGTTTCGATTTCAAGCACACTATATCTGTTTTATGCACTGTGTTTCTTTGAAATTATATCATAAATCATCAGGCATAATCATTCCAAACAAAAGTTTCGAAGAACGTCGACCGTGCCTCGGTTTTTTAAATACGTAGTTCAAACGTCCAAGTTTAGGGTTTCCAAATTAGGGTTTCGATTTCAAGCACACTATATCTGTTTTATGCACTGTGTTTCTGTGAAATTATATCCTAAATCATCAGGCGTAATCATTCCAAACAAAAGTTTCGAAGAACGTCGACCGTGACTCGGTTTTTTAAATACGTAGTTCAAACGTCCAAGTTTAGGGTTTCCAAATTAGAGTTTGGGTTTAAAGCACACTTTCTCTGATTTATGCACATTGTTTCTTGGAAATTATATTCTAAATAATAAGGCCTAATCATTCCAAACAAAAGTTTCGAAGAACGTCGACCGTGACTCGGTTTTTTA
>NW_019268850.1:0-12416 GCF_002738365.1 Cucurbita moschata
CATTCTTGGGTGTTGTGGAGATCTACTATGTTATCAAAGGCTTCTAATCCAATCTTTCAATAAACATAGGTCTAGATTTTTTATCACCGCTCAAGTCAACCCAATCTTAAAAATAGAATAGAATGTCGGGCAAGGCCAACTAAGTGTACAATTTAAATCTCCTCAATTTTTTAACTTTATTTATCTAAACATATACCATACATGTAATAATTAATAAGGTCTATTATATATAAGAAGTGGTTGCATCGAAGTTAAAAATATTTTATATTTAGATGAGAGTTTGAATTGGACTAAACCTAACCTATAGTGATCGTGTCGT
This sequence comes from Cucurbita moschata, assembly GCF_002738365.1. Classification (NCBI taxonomy): domain Eukaryota; kingdom Viridiplantae; phylum Streptophyta; class Magnoliopsida; order Cucurbitales; family Cucurbitaceae; genus Cucurbita; species Cucurbita moschata. Next base: position 320 of record NW_019268850.1, read on the forward strand.
TGATAATGACTAATGCAAAAGTAAACAATATAAACAAATAATAATTCATTCTTTAATCAACCTCTTTGGCGGGTGACATAATCTAGAATCTGAACACTCTTATACTTTTGTAAGATGAAAGACTTTGATCTAGTTTATGTTGAGGACATAATTCAAATTATGCAATGGCTTCTTAAGTACTATGATCTAAATCAAAATATTGAAGTTTTTATAAGATTTTCAACCTTCCAACGTATGGGATCAAACAAGAGAGTTGTTTTTAATCATATTATATTACAAATAAAGGAAAAAAAACCTATCACGACAATTATATTCTCCATCCCCATCCCCGCCCTATTCTATGATCTTCTCTATCCTCGCCTTTCTTAAAAGAGAGACTTTTTAAGTTTTATTGTCAAATCTCATGATCCAAAGATGAAGAAAACTTTCTATATCTCATTCCAAGTTCCAATGGATTTTTTGAAGTTCTAATGTGTTAAATGCGTTGATTTTATTTATTTGATTTGTGTAGTAATAAATCTTGGATTAGTTTTTGTGTTAATTAGATTAATTTAACTGTCATTTCGGTTATTTTGTGTGTTAATTAGAAAAACATCCTAGAATTCATTCACGGTTGGTACCACATTCAAGGTCTTCTCTTACTCTTTGGTATCAACGCCACTAGCCAATATGGCCCAACCTCCTTGTTGGATCAATTTCATGACTTTTATCATTGAGACCACCTTAGGGGCAATTCCAGTGCAGGTGCTCTTGAATTTAAAGTTAGATCCAGATGGTGGTGAGAATACCACTTCCCTTTTATGACAATCTATGGTAGCATAGTTCTCAACCAACTAATTCATTCCTAGTATTATGTCGAAATTTGTCATGCTAACAACTATCGAGTCTACGTCTAAGGTCTATCCTGCAACTATTACTTGTCAACGTTTTACTCTACTCTTATCAACTAGGGCTTCCCCCACTTGGGTACTGGTAGTCAATACGTGCAATAAGGGTTCTAATCCAGCTGCTTGAGTAACAAACCGTACAAATATAAACGAATGTATAGAGCCTGAATCAAATAAAGTGAAAGTATAGTGTCTTAGGATAGATAAAGTACCTATCACCACTGTATCAGATTTCTTGATTTCTCTACTGGTCGAAGCAGATGCTCTTGCCTGAGAGCAAGTCTGCATGAGTTTCTCTATACCACCTAAGTCCCTTAGCGGGTTAACCGAGTTTTCCATTCTCCTTCTAATGAAATTCTTAGCAAGATTGCCTTCCTGGCCACACCTAGAACAAGCTTTGGATTTGACCATACACCTACCTCAATACTGCTGTCCACATGCATGGCATTGTGGTTTCTCATTTCCTCTTGCCCTCTCTTGGTCCGTGCAATATCTATTGTTTGTTGTTGTCTACATGACAGTGGTAGACAATTTAGCTCCCTCAATAAATACCATCGTTTCTGTCCTATAGTAACTGCTAACTCTCAACGTTCCTCAATTTGAGGCTCCTCCATAGCCTTAGCTACGCTTAGGGCGACAACATAAGTGGTTGGATCTATGACCTCCACAGTACACCAATCTTTGCGTCCAAGCCCAGAATGGACCTCTCAGCTATCTTCAATTTTGTATCCACCAACTTCAGCGTAAACTGTTTCAACCTCATAAATACTCTTGCATAGGTGTCAATGGGGCATCAACCTTGTGTTAGCTGGGTGAACTCCTATTTCTTCGATGTTGGGCTACCTTTGGGTAATACTCCGTCAAATATACCTTTTTAAATTGAGACCATGGTATCAACTTCCATTTGGGCTGAAAAACTCTTAGCTATCCATCCACCATAGCTTTGAGTCATTTTTCAGCATTAACGACATGCGTTACACCTTTTGATCATCCAAATATTCCATTAACAAGAAGATCGTCTCCATTGTGTTAACCACAATTGTGCCTTTCTTTGGTCTCCTGAGGTCCCACTAAAGGTACATGAATCATACTGCTTAAAATTCCATAAGTACCTCGCTTCTCGCGTGGACTACGACTGTTGGCTTGTTGCGTAGCCACCACCATTTTCATCATGACTTCGAATGATTCCTACATTAGGTTAGTCTTGGGGTCTATTCTAGCCTTCAGTGCTGCTAAGGGTGGTGTAGCTGCAATAGTTGAATTACATATCCTTCACAAGCTAGGTTCTCTCTATCTCTACCCGTCCTTTAACAGGAGGTTGTCCCCTTCCTCCACATCCTCTTTCGCGGCTCTAGGTGCCATGATTCTAAAACTACCATATATTTATTCTTAAGACTATTGCTTTTTGGTTTAAATCATTTTTCAATAATATCATGACAAATATAGAACTCAGTCAACAGTGGTACAATCAATGGTGACACATTCAATCAGGAATTACACCAGACAATGACCCAGTAGTAACAATATATTTAATCGGTGACATTTACCTTAATTTTTTTGTTGTCTTATACATAACGTACGTGACGGTGACAGAGTATCGGCGGTGGGACCATGGAACTTGTTAAGCTTACCTCATATGCTAGTCTATAGAATCTATAACCTAGAGCTTTGATACCAACTATAATGGCTCGAATTTCCTACTGATATAGAGTCGCTACCATATGCATGACACAAACTTTCTATTTGGAAACATTCATTTAAAATTATTTATAAAATGATGTCATCAACTTACACGTTTTGTTAAAAGATTTAAAACAAAATAATGAAATAACCAATGTGAAATGTAAATAAACACGACCCACACGTGCGAGTATGGGCCCACCACTCGCACACCTCCTGTGCTGCCGGTCGGGCTAGCAACTATACTGTTGTTGCCAGAAACATAGAGGGAATAGTGAACATCGTAGCACCATAATGAACATGATTATCATTTTCATCTCATAGTGTACTCATTCATACTCATATTGAAGGGTAAGTATCCCGATGCATGTGAACATACAATTATGTATTAGGTCCTTATAATTTTTCATTTTAAATAAATCATGCAAGACAATCCCCATTTATTCCTCAAATATTATACTCGACAATATGTGTGCACAAACTCTTATAAAATCATGTCTTAAATGACCCTAGTTTTCAAATAACTTAAAGTCGCTAACACATGCATGACGTAACATCTTGGATAGAAATATTCATTTAAAATGTCTTCATAAAACAATATCATTGACTTGTTTAAGAATAATTAAAATATTCATAGGTAAGAATAAAACAACAATGCCCTATACTAACCTAAAATCTACGAAATTAAATATGACCACCCTATGCATGTGTCATGGTCTTTGAATTGTGATGCTGCTGTCAAACGTGCATGAGTGTCTTGCCTTTACCCGAAATATAGAAGTAGATGTGACTTAAGTATTTTAAGAAATACTCAGCAAGTGACCCAACTATTGGGGTTAAGGAAGGCAAAGACATGAAACATGAATTGGACCTATCATTTTAAAATCGTATTCTCTTAGGTGAATATCTTAACTTGGTCATCAGACCTATCATTTTAAATCCATATTCCCATAGGTGACTATCCTAACTGGGCCATAGGTTGCGTATTTACTACTCTGCACATGCCCCATACGTGCAAATATGGACCCACAAGGGGGTTTGCACACTTTCTGGGCCTCGTACTTGTTGGTTAGCATCTCTAGTGCTATTGTCGGACAACCAAAAGGAGTAGCAGCCATTGTAGCATCTTGTTAAACTGACGATCATTTTTCTTTTCAAAATTACACGTTCATACTAATCCTAAGGAAAAAATATCTCAATGCATGTGGCATACAAGCATGAGATCCCAACTTTTTTACATTAGTTAAATCATGTAAGACAACCCCTCCATTTTCCTTCATATCATATAATTTTATAGCAAAGTCTTTAAAACATGTCTGGGGATGTGTATCATGTCAAAACTTTTTACTCCTTATCATTCATGTAATACATCGTATTATATCATGTCATGCAACACATCATAACCTTTGACATATCGTATAGTTCCATATGTCATATCATTCAACATATCATATAGTTCAACATATCATATCATAGACATATATCATATTATCAACCATATCATATCATAAACATCTCACACATATCAAACATATGACACGTGTAGAGTCATTGAGCATATGTCATCTTACATAACACAAACTTCTACCATGCCTTTTGTAAGACCACTTACATGGATGACCTTAGTCGACGTTCTATCTAATACTCGAATACACTTGATTTCATCCCTCAAAGTTTGATTCAAGAATCGTAGAGATATTTCACCCTATTAAAACATTCACCTTGTTTCATTAGAAAATTCTTTCCTAACCTAATTTAACTTCAATTGAGAAATTGAACATTGTACTCACCTTTCCCTTAAATAAGATCAAATTCAGCTTCGAGAGGGTCAAAAACATTGAAATCGTTCTTAAAACATCTAACCCAAATCAAATGACTTTTTTTTAGCTGTTAGAGACTAGCGAAGTTGAGCCGAGTACGCCAGTGGCTGGGGACAAGACACGTGTCGGTAGTGAGCCAATGCGTAGGTTGCGATTCGGGTAGAAGCGCAGACTTCAGGTTAGAAAAGTAGAGAGTAGGTTAAGTCATTATCAACAAAAAGATCCTTGTAGGGTAGGTTTTGTTGGATTCAAACTTTGGTCCAAATATAACATATTTTAACTTGGATGTAACAACTTGCTATATATTTCTTGGAAAGATAAGTTGTAAGGACCAAGCTGACTCGATGACTTCATAAAAGACGGAAAAATTTTTAGCGAACTAAAACAAGAAAATTTAAAATATAATATACATTATATCAAAATAAAGTTCATACATAAGTTTTTAAACCACAACCCAACCATCAAGACACAAAATACGAAATGGACACAAAATATTTTAAAATAAAAAGGTTGAGGATGACGGGTGAAACTTGTCTACGACACCTACTCCAGGGTCCATTCCCGACCTCGAAAAGCTCTTTATTACCTGAAAAATATGAAAAATAAGGAATGAGTACAAAGACTCAGTAAGTAGCCTACTTGTAGGCTCTTAATCGTGTCCTTGATATGCTAGAGTATCACACTCTTTCTTTTCTTTTTCTTGTTCTTGTTGGAAGTACTTAGGCTCTTTAGTTCTTATCCTTGACTTGTGGGTTCATATCATGATCTAGCCAAAGGACCTTGGTCCTTGGATCCTTAAACTTTATTTATAATCTAAGGGCCTCCTTAGTACTATGGTTCTTAGTTCTTCGTTCTTGGTCTGGGAACTTAGATCTTGATCCATGTTATAGTCATTGATCTTTGTCTTGTTCTTGGTACTTTCTAGGTTCTTGTTCTCCTCAGGTTCGTTCTCCAAGACACTCCCCCTAAGATTTACAGTACTAGTCATGAACCTGACAACCTTTGTCCAAGGTTTCATGCGTTCCAAGGGACAGAGTTTTATAATATTTGGTGGTTATCTAGTTCATGAACCGAAGGTAAATAACCTTAGGAGTATTATGGTCATTTTACATCATTTCATGGTTTACCTACTTAACCTTATCTAGTGACCACTATCCTATGCATGTGCCACGGTCTGTACTTGCAATGTCGTCATCAACCGTATAGAGGTGTTTTTCCTTTACCTAAAATAAATGTAGCACATGGTTTTAGTATTTTAAAAAATACTCAGTAAGTAACCCCACTATTAGAGTTTGGTAATGCTAACACATGTAACCCATGATTAGATGTGTAGTACTTTCCTACACATGACCCACACGTGTGAACGTGAGTCTCCAAGCAGTCCATACCCCGGGACCCATCATAATCAGGCTAGTTGTCCGTAACTGATTATTTGGACGTTAGCAGACCCTCGAGTATCATACGAGGCATGATCATCATCGTCGTAGTGTACGCGTCCATACTCATCATCATAAATGAGAAAGTAACCCGATGTATATGACTAAAATATGCATGAGATCCCTATAGATTATCTTTAAATTATTTTATGACACAACCCGATACATCATTCACACATTACCATAGGTAACATGCATGCATTGGCCTTCATACGTTCATCATCATTAACATCGATTGGGGTTGTGTCTTAGAAAAATTGTCGTCATAATACATCGTGGCATCTAATACATCTACATCAACTTAATATGGAATATCATCATATTAAGTCATCTCATAATCAAGCAACTTATATCATCATGTTATAATGTATCATCATCATCATGTCATCATGTCATCATACCATGTCATCGTCATGTCATCATCTCATATCATCATTTCATATCATCATCTCATATCATCATATACATCATCACATCATCATATAATAACATCACACCATTATAGAACATCATTACATTATCATATAACAATTTCTGCTAGTAGTGGGTTTGGGCTATTACACACTAGTTCCCATAAACTCGGTGTCCTCTAACACAGCTTAAGTCAATCAACAACTAAGTGCGGAAACATCTATCAATGAAACCATAAAATTCTCAATTTGCCCCATGACTAACTTTCCCACCCTACTCGTCACTCCCGTGCCTACAGCCTTGCCTTAAAATCATTTAAAAAAAAAGGATGAGTATTAAAATACTCAATAACGAACTCCTCTATTGAGAGGAGACACATAAACAATCACATGACAATCAAACAAAATTGAGGGATCTTAGTGGTTAATTACCCAAAACTCACCATGCGTAATTTTTACCACATGAAAATCAACATCTACCTTTACTCCTTAAAAAGACTATCAATGTCTGGTTACCCGAAAGACATAGCGTGTAACCCTCACCTTATTAATCATTTTCTGCATTCACCTCGTAAAGTGACTATTAGTGCCTGGTTACCCGATACACACAGCGTGTAACCTTACCACATGAAAATCAACATCCATCATAACTCCTTAAAATGATTACCAATGGTTGGTTACCCGAAACACGTAGCATGTAACCCTAACCTTGATAACCATTTTCTTAAATCACCTTGTAGAATGACCATTAGTGGATGATTACCGAAAACACACATTGTGTAACCCTAATCACAACCTCCTTAATCATCAAAGGTAACATGCATGTATTATGTCCCAAACTGTTTATTTTCATGAGCAACCATACATTATGTCACACAACTCACGTCAGATATATTCTCAATCATCAAACAGAAATTATACATGCAATAGGTCTTAAAACATTTATTTTTATAGTCAGCATACATCGTATCACGTAACACTTAGCCATACAATAACAAATATATTCAACCCTTTTAGAAAAACAAAACAGTCAAGTTTCAATAGAAGACCTCTTACTTGGAGTGCTTCTTTTCTAATCGTCCGTATGGATATTGGTCCAACTTCGACTTAGATCGAGCCTACATTGAAACACCCAAGTTAACCAACCCAACTTGACGTGACACAACGACTCCTACAAAAAATAGGATTTTATTGCTTACCTTCTTCCTATGTAGAGGTTGGGTCAGATCCAAACTATTCAGAAAAGAACACATTGTAACTTCGTTGGTTGGCGCATTATACCTTGGTTACGTTTACTCCTCTAAATAGTGGTTCTGGCGATGACGACAGTGTTCAATTCGTTATGGCGGTGAAAATTTGATGCGCAACAGCGACTGATGGTGGTCGTCCGACATGCAGTGGCGGCGCGAGCGGCATGGGCGATGGTGGCGCTAGCGCGAGTGATGGACGACAACGACGACTTAAAGAAGAAGAACATGAAGATAAAGAGGAAGAACAATGCAGCTGAACCCTAGTGTTTATTTTAATGTATTGGTCCTTGGGCCCAGAATTTGGGCTTTACACATTTAACCTATTGGGTTTTATGTCCTTAAAACTCACCGTTGGTAAACAAAAACATATTATGTTTTCAATAAAGTTATTATTAATGTTTATTTAGTAAAGATTGTTATGGAATAAAGTGAATGTTCACTATCATTAATCTAAATTCAATAAACTAAGAACACTCTTGCTATAGTATGATTACTTGAACTATATGTAGAGACATAAGAGTGAATTAAGTTCAAGTATATAGTCAAAATGATCTATAGTACAGGGATAAGGCTGGGTACCTTATTCTTGGGATACTATTGATGCGGCCCACTTTTGTATATGATATAAACAATGTGATCACTAAATTGTACATGTGGAGACATGTGAGTGGGGGCGTGCTATGCAATGAGTATTGCATATGATCGGACCATTAAGAAAACCACTCTCACTTTATAATGTTGTTTACTGTTGAGACTTATTTTTTCACTCGATGACCTAGGTAACTCGATCTTAATCCTGAGCTAACTATGAACTCCTGTTTATTCAGAATTATCCTTAGATTTTCATGGGTGAGAGTGGCCCGATTTCGTCGACTCAATAAGCCTTCCATTCTAGAGGTAAGACTGGTTGAATAATTGGGGACATAGGGTGTAAAATGGAACTCTCTCCTACCCGCTTTTAGATATAGTAGAGAGGTTGTTCCCTTAAGTACTGACTCCAAGTCTTGAACAAGGGGCTCCAGCCTCTCATTGACCCGAGAGGGATTTGGTTTGGTGGTTGGACCACAAACCAGTTGTTCATTAGAGGATCAGTGGGACTTATTAAGGAACAATAAGTAACTTTAGTGGTAAAACGGTAAATTGACCCAGCTCTAGTTACGAACAACCTGTGAAGGATTGATTTACTAATCATGGTTATATCAAATGGATAGAAATATATCTATAGTGGGGAGGCTATGGTGGAGTGTCCTAGTAGTTGACGAATGTTTGTTAACAAGGTTAATGCGTTTAGCCGATTAATCTAAGATCGTTGGACCCCATGACCTGTAGGTCCATTAAGTCCCTCTGCTAGCTCATATCGGACTAAACCTTAGAATAGTGTGACGAGTGAGTTCAAAGTATTCGGATTCAAATTAGGGAATACATGCTAAATATATATATATATATATAATATATTTAACCGCATTTTGTTTTAATTATGAATTAAACAAAAAGAGATAATTGGAGATATTTAAATAATATTTAAATATTTTAATTAGGAAGAGGGATTCATAAACAATATATGCATTGGGATTGACATTTTATTTAATGTTAAATATTAATTAAATTGTTTAATTAATCCTTTAATATTATTTTGATTTGAAATTAATTATTTAAATTAATTGTTAAATGAAAATAACAACTTGACCTCAGGGAAGAATCCATATTTGAGTTAGTGGAATATTGAGTGTTAATATATGGTTTAACCAAACTTGCATGTTTGTCACATAATCCCACACATTTGAATGGAATTTTGAGTGTCAAAATTTCGTTTAACCAAACATGCATGTTTACTCAATAAACCTCACAAATTTGAGTGGAATTTTGAGTGTCAAACTTTGGTAAACTTAAACTTGCATGCTGGCCACATAATCCCAAATTTGAGTGAAATTTTTAGTATCAAAATTTGGTAATCTCAAATTTGCATGAACACGTAAATATGACTATATGAATATTGTGATCAACTTATCTGGAAAGTTGGCTTCAAAAAAAATTGAGAAAATCTCTCAAAACTCTCTATTTACCTATACTAAATTCCTATCAAGTTCAGTCACCTACATCGAAGTTCAGATTTTCGTAACTTTTCGCACATAACTTGGATTGACTTGGTTTCTTCACCAAAGTCGTAAATTTTTTATTCACCTACATCGACATATTTTTCTTTTATTTTTTTCTTGAATATAGAATAAATTAAATCCATTCAAAGATACCAAAAAACTCACGTTTTCTATTCTTGACCAGTTCACCCGAATTCCGATCAAGCTCCAATTTTTGTTCGAGATTTCTTCAAGAAACCTATGTGAGTCCTCTTTTAATTAGACACCTCAAAACTCCAGATCTATCGTTCAAGAAACTCCTTAGATCTAGGAAAAATCGAAATGAAAAGCTCATAGTCTTACCTTGTCCATTCTCGGATTTTCTAGAGGAATGGGGCAATCCACCCCCAAACTCTTCTTCTAGCACCAAGAGGAGTCTTGATTTGAAGTTTCTTGCCTTCGATTCGATTTCCAACGGCGGATTTGAGGCAACCGATTTCTCCGTTCTTCTTTTCTTTCAAAATCCTAACTTCTTCTTATCCCTTATTCTTTTCCTCCCCTTTCTTTCGCTTTCTTGTGATGACTCAACTATCCAGACTCCTCAGGTAGGAGTAGGGGCGAAATGACCTTATTCCTATGTTGATCTTTTCCATTTTTTTTTTAATCTTACAACTATCTCGAGCATAGTTTCCTTCTTCATCGACTCGAGCCTCGGTCTCTTTAGCCTACAATAAAAAATCACGACCTAATTATCATGCATATATTTGGATCCTAAGTAGGAAAACAAAGGACGTTAATACCTCCTAAGTTCAAGTGTTACAAAAAGTAACATAGTTTTTTAATATAAAAATGAAATGTCACCTATCAACTACTAAATGAAATCAATGCATACTACTATCTATCTTGACTTCCATGGCCATTCTAACATTCACCATCATCCGTGCAGGGGCACTTTCTCTATAATGACCCTAGATTTATACTAACCTAAAGTGGCTAATGTCATCCTAACATACTCTCTTATGCGAAAATAAACATTTAAAACTTCATCATAAAACACTGTCATGAACTTACATTCTTAAAAAAAAAATATTTAAAGCAACATAACAAAACTAAGTAAAACCAATAAAATATTAAAATTAAAAACATCCTATACTTACCTAAAGTCTAAGAAATGAAATATCACTATCCTATGCATGTGCCTCGGTCTTTACTTGCAATGTCGTCATCAACCATATAGAGGTGTCTTGCCTTTACCTTGTTAATCATTTTCTGCAATCACCCCGTAGAGTGACCATTAGTGCATGGTTACCCGATACATACAGCGTGTAACCTTACCACATGAAAATCAACATCCATCCTAACTCCTTAAAATGATTATCAATTGTTGGTTACCCGAAACACATTGCGTGTAACCCTTACCTTGATAACCATTTTCTTAAATCACCTCGTAGAGTAACCATTAGTGGCTGATCACTTAAAACACACAACATGTAACCCTAACCACAGCCTCCTTAATCATCAAAGGTAACATGCATGCATTATGTCCCAAACTGTTTATTTTCATGAGCAACTAGACATTATGTCACACACAACTCATATCAGATATATTTTCAATCATCAAACATAATTATGCATGCAATAGGTCTCAAAACATTTATTTTTATAGTCAACATCTATCCTATCATACAACACTCAACCATACAATACCAAACATATTCAACCCCTATAGAAAAGAAAAAAAAAACAGTTAAGTTTCAATAGGAAGACCTCTTACTTGGAGAGCTTCTTTTCTAATCGACCCTATAGATATTGGTCCAACTTCGACTTAGATCGAGCCTACATTTAAACACCCAAGTTTAACCAACCCAACTTGACATGATACAACGACTCCTATAAATCATAGAGTTTTATTGCTTACCTTCTTCCTACGTAGAGGTTGAGTCAAATTCGAACTATTCAGAAAAGAAACCACATTGTAACTTCGTTGGCTAACGCATTGTACCTTGGTTACGTTTACTCCTCCAAATATTGGTTCTGGCGATGACGATAGTGTTCAATTCGTGATGGCGATGACAATTCGATGTGCGACAGTGACTGGTCGTGGCAGCGCGGGACGACGTTGGCGATGGTGACATATGACAGCGCGAGCGATGGACGGGAATGACGATTTGAAGAAGAAGATGACGATAAAGAGGAAGAACAAGGTAGCGGCTAGGGTTTGTGAGTGGCTGCCTCGACTTAGGCTTCGTGCTCTATTACATGGGTGGCTGGCTTTTGTGGCTTTATGTAGCTGAACCCCGGGGTTTATTTTTTTACTGTATTGGGCTTGGGCCTAGGGTTTAATTTTTAATTTATTGGGCTTGGGCTAGGGTTTATGTAGCTGAACCTAGGGTTTATTTTAATGTATTGAGTCTTGTGCCCAAAATTTGGGCTTTACGCATCCAACCATGCCTGGAATTGGAAAGAGTCCATGCCTGGAATTGGAAAGAGTCCAAGGTCAAGTCATAGTTTTAAAGGATATGTCCCATCATTAAATGTG
>NW_019268851.1:0-12404 GCF_002738365.1 Cucurbita moschata
TTTAATACACTCAACTTCGTCAAAACAAACTCATATATTATTAAGATTTTCTTTTTTCGAGTATTCTAAATAATTAGTTAAAATTTCATACCACAAAATTATACTATCTATGTATGTATTGTTCTCCTATGATTAAAAATAGAAATTAAATTGATGATGTTGTTTATTTTATGATACAACTCTTCAATCAAACATCAAACAGGTTTCGTTATATTCTTTGATAGTAAAAGATTGTTTTCTTTGTGACCAGTCAAAGTAAACATAAATTGGCATAGATTTCTACGCCATTAAAGAAACCAAAAGAATAAGTAAATTTTTTGTCAAGTAAAAATATTTTCTTTAAAGTATAAATTTTACTTTTTGAAGTCTATGTTTCAAAACTTCAACAAATTCTATTATGTTCAAAACCCTAAATTTCAACAAACTTTAACATGACGCTTTTTTGGATAGGATCCAAACGTACGTATGAAGTGACTAATTTAAATCTAAATAAAACAATTACATATCGATAGTTGAATGCGTTTATGGTTAATTTAATTTTGTGACTTGATGTTTGGATTGAGATTGGTTAAAATGAGTGTTTGGAACATGTAAATTTAAATTCTATTATAATATATATATCATAGAAATGTAAATGAACACTTCCATAAAAGACTCTCTTTTAATTTTTTTTTTTAAACAAAACAGATAGTTATGAAAATGACATATGTTTCCTTTCTTATTTTTCAAAGATAAAAAGATGATTATTCTTTCTTTTGTCTTGAGTGAATTTTAAGTAAACGCAGTTTCTATAAAGTGTAGTCGAAGTAAAATTAATTGTGGGCATGAATAGTAAGTATATTATATATTATACGGTTTAAAGTAATTGGTGATAGATAATAAATGTAATTATTTTTAATTAAATCTATTTTTGTTTAAATGCTAAAATTAATTTTTTATTATTATTAGAAGTATACAAATTGAATCTTTTGAATGTAACCAAATATCTCGAAAAAGAGGGATCATAATGTTTATTTGTATTGTAGATTGTGACCAATTTTTTTATGAACTAGAAAGTATTTACTTTAACTTTAAAAAAAAAATGAGTTTTTTTTTTTTATTTTTTTTATTTTTTTTTATGCCAATCTAGAGTTGTGGTCTAAATTTAACACATGTATATGACTACTATTATGTATAATGTAAAATTTTTGAAATTATCATATTTTTTATTGTCCTTGAAGTTAGGGTTTCATAGCCATTTTAAAACTCAACATTGTAACTTTGTAGTTTTTGTTCGATAATATTTTTGTCATCCAAAATTTTGATACGTTAAAGGAGTGAATGTGACTAACAGACTATGAAATACATGATGAATGTAAGGGAAGTTAATAAAAAAACAAACATAGATTAGTCTTCGTAGTGGTAACCAGTATGCAAAGTTGAGGCGCTACCCCTAATACTTGGTTACAGGTTCGGAACAACCTGTTGACTGCTAGTCTGCGGGTCATTAATGGGAAGTTAGGTGGCGAACCCATCGCATAGGCCTTGAAGTTGCTCAAGTAAGGGGCATTACCCCTTGGTACATGCCAGCTCCCTTGGTAACCCACATGATAAATGTTGATAAGGTAATCTTGATCTTCAGCCCAATGATCCAAGCTTTTGTTGAAGCTAGACCCTTGAATCAAATAAATTAATGCCTAGTTATATAAAATTTGGATCTAAGGCTAAAATTAGATTACCTCTAGATGAAATAGGTAGAAGCAAGATGGCAAATACACAGAAGCAGGATGGGTAACCTTATTCTAAATTTAGTTACCCACCATCAAACTTGATCCCGACTTTGATTGACTGGCTTGGATGCAATCTACCACCAGTATTGCTTCAAATTTAGAAATGGCAAAGAGGATGCTCAAATTTATAAGAGTGAAAGTGTTAACACTAGAAGTTCAATTTGCATGTTAAAAAATCTCTCAACAAAAGAAACTCCCATCTCTTTAAAGCCCACTAAAAGAAGTTAGACGCCATAGTTGGTAAGTTACTCCCCACTACATCTCAAATGTCCACTAAAAAGGGAGGTAGGGTGGCTTCTTACAAATAACTCCGCACCCCCTTTTGTCCATCTATAAAAAGTTATGAATTAAAATAATAAATAATTTCTTAGCTGTTCATAGCAACCTCATCCTCCATTTCAACCATCCAACATTCATTCTTAAAGCTCGAAACATCACTCGTCAAACAAATCAGCTTGTAACACTTGAAATAGAGGTTGAACCTAGCGTATCTAATTATGTGGATAAAAAATGAATGTTTGTTGAATCTTCTTGGCATTGGATCGTGTAATATGTCCAACTGGAACATTTATTGCACCATGATCCTTATCAAATGTCCTCACACATAATAGACCCTCCTTGGATGATAACTACTGACCACCCACGTGATCAACAACCAACAACAGGACGAATCCACCATGAAGAGTAGTCAATCAAACCAATTAGTAAAATGACCCTAACTTGTCTAACGCATACCTTGTATGTTCTGCACTAGAGTGAAAAGAGAAGTGGAACCTCTGCAGCAAATTTCCTATTTGACAAATTCCATAGAGTCTCAATATTCTCCAAGATTGATTTGAGGTCAGGTTATCACCATTTAAGCATTGAAGAGCAGAACATATCGAAGACATCTTTCAAAGTCATTATGGGCATTTTATTACTGCCTTCCACCAACAGACAGATGGTAAGACTGAGCAGTTGAACCAAATCTAAGAAGATGTGTTGCATACTCATGGTTGTTGGATTTTGAAATTAGCTGAGACTCTAAGTTGCATCTTACGAGGTTCGCTTACAACAACAGTTTCCAAGCAACTATTGGGATGACACCATTTGAAGCATTGTAAGGGAAGTATTGTAGGCCCAAAGTGCGTTAGGAAGAGGTAGGTGATTAACAGCTTTTGAGACCAGAGATATTCCAGGTTACTAATGAGGGTACAAATGGCGAGATTACTAATGAGGGTACAAATGGCGAGAAGGGATGTCAGGACAGATTTGAGAAAAGAGAGAAAGGGATGGAAAATTTTAGAAAGACAGATTAGTGCTTGGTGCCCACAAAAGCAACGGCCCATAACGCAGCCCAATAATAGTTGGCCCACTTTGCTGCCTCAATATGCACGCGGTCCAAGCCCATAGACACCTAGCGACCTGTGCACCCGACTTAACCTGCGACCCCAACAGTGAAGTGACTTACTGAGTATATCATTAAATACTCACTACGTGCCACCTACATTTTTCAGATAAAGGCAAGGTACCAATGTACGGCTGACGGTGGAGCTGGGGTTACCATGGAAGTTGAGGAGAGGGCATAGTTAGCAGATTATGTTGTTATTTAGATTTTTAAGTGAGATTGTCGAACATTTATTTCATCTAAACTTTTGAATTCAGTTATTGGATATTTTCGTTTTGGAGTTATGTTTAGTTTGATTTTGAGCCTTTATGAAAGACTGGTTTTGTTTTCCAAGGTTGCTTATGATGAATTTCCGCGTAATGACTTATGCATGTATGGGTGACGTCACTAATAAGATTAAGAAAATTAGGGGCTTTACAATTATGATGTATTTCGATAGCATTATGATAACGAGGTATGATGATGACCATGCATGATGTTATTTCCTTAATATGACGTTATTTTCCATATATAAGTTGAGATGCATGTTGTGAATGCGATATTGCATTACGCCGGCCTAGGACACAACCCTACAAAAAATTATGATGTTAAGATGGGTAGCTAATACGCATATACTACAAATAGTAATATAAGGATGAAACTAGGGTTGTGTCATAAGGACGTTTAAAGACGAGAAATTAGAGGGACCTCATGCATTTTTGTATGTACTAAGCATCGCGATACTTCTCCTTTTATGATGATGAGTATGGACGCGTACGGTACGATGATGACGGTGATCATGCCGAGCATGACACTCAGGGGTTCGTTGACCTTCAAACGTCTCTACGGACAGCTAGCTTAACTATGATGGTCTAGGGGGGTATAAACACTTGGGAATTCATGCACGCCCGTGTGAGTTGTGTGTAGGAAAGTACTACACATTCATTTTAGTTCAAAATGGAGACCACGCCTAGGATGTTTTAACGATAGGTCACTAGAGTATTATTGCATGTGTTTGCATCTTTTCACGGCCCCTATAATGGGGTCACTTACTGAGCATTATTTGAAATACTAAGGTCATGTGCTACATCATTTTTCAGGAAAAGGCAAGGGCACCCTTTTACGTTTGACGGTGACACTGTAAATCAAAGACCATGACACGCACATAGGATTGAAGCAAATTTAATTTCCTAGGGTTATGCTAGAATAGGTTGTTATGCATTTCTTGTTTTAAATTTATTTCATTCTCGTTTTAAATTTCATTTCTTAATTATGTGTTCAACATGTATGACCATGACAGTGTTTTCAATGACGAAGTATGCTTATTTTTAAAATTTATTATTTAAATGATGATGTTTTTAAGATTTATATTCCGCATATGGGCTTAGACTAAGATAATAGTAGCGACTTTAGGCACCTGAAATCTAGGGTCATTACATATCATATCATTCACATAACATATCATAGTCATTTCATTTTATCGAATACATAGTACCATAAAATAAATCATATTATTCACATAACATATCATAATTTATATATATATATCATTCACGTATCATATCTAAAATATATCGTCAAACGTATTGTACCATAACATATATCGTGTAATTCACATAATATATCATAGTCATATTATTTTATCATACACTTAGTACCGTAATATATATCATATCATTCACATAACATATTATTTCATCGCACACATAGGACCATAACATATATCATAGCATCCACATTTTATATCATAATCATATCATTTCGTAGACATATCATAGTCATATAGGCATATCTTAGTCATATTGACATATAACATCTCCTAATCATATCGTTTCTTAAACACTTCAAGCATATCATAACACGAGTATGTCTTCAATCATATTCTATCTAGCATATCATATTGTAAATATATCATTTCATAAGCAATCGAATATACGAGCATATGACACGTGTGAGGCATTGGACACGTGTCATTATACAACATATAATTATAACCAAATCAATAGTAAGGTCAGTTACTTGCTTGGCCTTAAATTTAGTTGTTGGAGTCCGTCCTTTGAGATTGTTTCAAGTATTGTCGACCCTATAAATAATTCACCTAATTTCCTTAGTACATCTCACTTTCTAATTTAATTCAACTTAAATTGAGTAGAAGGACCCTATACTTACTTTATTTGCCTTCGATAAGATCAAATTAAGCTCAAGAAGAGTCAAAATTTTAGGAATCAGTACCAAAAGCAACAACCCGAGCCAAATAAGTGAGTTTTGAGCCGAGAAGCCGTGTAAGCCAAAGGAGTTGGCATTTGCATGAGTGACACGTGTTGCTGTGGGAAGATGACATATCTCGAGTTGCTTCTCGGGTCGAGGAGCGGAGTTTTGGTTTGCTGACGCGGGTTGCGGGTCGCAGATGTCTGGATTGTGGGTTGTAGTGTTGGGCATTTGCCATTCTTGGGCCTCAGTTCTGAATACCTGTAGTGGGCCGACATGCTTTGGGCTTCGAATGTGAGCCGAGCGGACTAAACCGTATCTTGTTCACGTATTTGGGTCAGCTCGAACATTGATCATGGGTTGTCTTAAGTGCATCGGGGGGAGTTAAGGGTGGTTTTAAATAGGGAGGTGGGGCGACTGAGTCTTATGCGGGGGTTCATTTGTCTTTCCATGGTTTACGTTCATTGAAAAAACCCAAACAACAATTTATCTTTCTTTTCATCCCCTCTGTGCTTCGTTAATTTTAGATGGCGGAGGATTTAGGTTGTTTGGAGTGTAGATTAGATGTGGTTTCGTGCGTCGATTAAGACACGAAAATTCTTGCAAGTGACAAAAATTTTCTTGTCTTTTCCACTGATTGGTCTATTTTTTTTTTCTAATCCTTACGTCTGGCTTAGCCCAAGAATTTAGGTGACTATTTATTTGGTTGGAAGAGTTGTGTGATGTATGAATAATGCAGACTCTATGGCCCCTATACATGTCATGTTTTATGATTGTTTGATGTTTGTTATGTTATACAAGTTATAAAATAATATAGTAGTGCCATGTCATTGAACTCTATTGTCATATCAATGTTGTTTGATCCTTGAATCTCCATATGCCAGGTCATGTTAATATGTTAGTTTGTTAACTCTATACTTTGGGAACAATTGTAAACCATGTATGTTAATCATGACAAAAATGACAAGTACTGGGAATGTATTCCGGCGCATATGACATGGAAAAATGCATGAAGTCCCCATAACTTATAAAGCATAAATTTATGCAATTCGAACCTCCATTCATCTACAACATAACGAGTCTGTGAATTATGCATAAAAAATTCTAGTCAAATCTTTCGTACATAGCACAACTTTCATGAACGATTTTATGGATGCTTATGGCATCATAGGTTATCATATTCATAACATATAGATGATGACGTAATCATACTATAACATAGTTTATAATCATGGTCCAATACATACAACATAACATGACATAGCGTAGTACAACATAGCATAGAATGGAAAAATATGACATAACATAGTACAACATAGCATAACATTATATACCAATTCTATTTATAATATGTGTAGGGGCCATGGGGCATATGTCATCATGCATAATACAATTCAACCAACCAAGTCAACCGTGAGTCACTTTGTTCACCTGAGCTAGGGTCACTAAATAATCTTAAAATTGGTTCAAAACTGCTATAAAGTCCAAAAACACCTATATAAACCAACTCCTTCGTTATGGAATGATATATAATTTCATTCATCCAATGTTGCCAACAAATTTAATTTTTAGTGAAAAAAAATAAAACTTGAAATCAAAATGAATTGCATGAAACTTGATGCTCTATGTTTCCTAAATTGTGTGTATACAACATGATATGTATGACATGAAATCACAATGAATAGCATGAAACATAACCTCATTGGGATTATGCAGGATAGAAGGACTAAATAATATGAAGTATTATGATACGAATAAAAATGAAGGCGAGGTTATATTTAATAATGTTAAAAATAGAAATATTGAGGACCTCATGCATTATGTGTGCTCATGCATGAGGGGATACCCCTATTCCATTACGAGGGTACGGACGCGTACACCCAAGGGCAGGAGAACGATCGCTTAACGCTGCCGTGACAGTTACTAGTTCTAATGGGTGCCTGGCCTAAGGAGATCTCAGAGTATGCACCCGGCAAGGAAAGTTGCCCAGTGGTATGCAAACTTACTTGTGAGTCCATACTCGCACGTATGGGCTGTGTGTAGAGTATATGGTAGACATCCAAGTTACTCGTTAGGATAGTACCGTGGGAAAACAGATTGAAGGATAGGTCCCGTCATCTCATTTGCATGTGTTTGCTTTATAGCCCCGATTGGGAGTCGCTTACTGATTATTCTTGAAATACCCAAACCTCGTGCTACTACATTTTTCAAATAAAGGCAAGGCACCCATGTGAGACCGACAAAATCATCGCAAATCCCGTGACCGTGACACGTACATAGGATAAATTTGCTTTCCAATTTATTAGTTTAGGTTATTATAGGTTGAGTTGTATTGGCATTCATAGTATAGGTTAATATAGGTTGAATTGCATTTGCATTAATAGTATAGGTTAAGCACAGGTTGAATTATAATTGCATTAATAAATTATAGGGTAGTAGAAGGTATTTAATTCAACATTGTTTTCCTTTTTCTTTCCCTTGTATTTATTTATTCACGAGGTACTAAATGAGGAATGAATTAATGTTGCATTTCCAATAAAAGTTCATTTAAAGTAATTCCGCATTAAATGTACGGTTAGAAGGAAAATTTAGAGTCGATCATGATAAGAACCTCAAGTCAAGAACAAGAATTAGAGGGTCCAGGTACTTACCACAAGAACAAAAAAGAAAGAGTGTGATAACATGGTATATATTAAGAGCCTACAAGTAGACTACTTATTGAGTCTTTGTACTCATTCCTTATTCTCCATTTTTTTTAGGTAATCAGGAGCTTGTCGAGCTGAGAAGCAAACTTTGGAGCAGGTGCCATAGACAAACCTCACTCGTTGTCCTCAACAGTTTTGTTTTAAAATATTTTGTGTCAGTTCCTTATTTTGTGTTTTAACTAGTATGTTGTGTTTTAAATACTTGTGTATAAACTTTATTTTGATATAATGTAAATGTAATGTTTGTTATGTTTTAAATTTGTTTTGTTTTATTTTGCAAAAAATTTAGCCGTCTTTTTGGAGTCATCGAGTCAGCCTGGTCCTTACACAAGGCATCCTTATACGGCTGACGACGAGATCGCAAATTCAAGACCATGAAACATGCCTAAGGTAGCTGCTTTTATTTTCTTAGACTTATTGTTAAGGATAGTTGACCATTCATTAAAGGCAAATATCTTACATTACGGCTTACCATATTTGCCATTTGTTGAAGGCAAATATATTGTATTCATTTATTATTCTTTTCGTTTGTTGCTATTTCCATATTATTTGTAATTTACCATATTTCTGTATTCTATAAATGATTATAAATAAGAGAACTCTCACCACCATTTAGGTAGGGTGAATTCAGCAAACATTTACATGGTATCAGAGCTCTTTCGGTTTAACAACCTTGATCCTTTCTTCTCTATGGCTTTCGAATCTTCTTATCATCTTCTTCCTTTGAATACTCTAATCCATATGATCACCATCAAACTTTCTTCCTCCAATTATCTTCTTTGAAAAAGCCAACTTCTCCCTCTCCTTGAGAGTCGAGACATGCTGGCTATGTTGATGAAACTATGGTTCCACCACCTCGCTTTGAACCAGAAACCTCCTCAACACTCAACCCCAAATATTTGGCATGGAGAGCAGCCGATCAAGGACTTCTCTGTCTCCTGCTCTCCTCTCTCACTGAGGAAGCCATGGCTGTTGTCGTTGGTCTCTCTACTGCACGTGATATTTGGCTTGCGTTGGAAACTACGTTCAGCCATCAGGCGAAAGCTCGTGAACTGAGACTCAAGGATAACTTGCAGTTGATGAAACGTGGTACCAAACCAGTTGCTGAGTATGCCCGTGCCTTCAAAAAAAATTGTGACCAATTTCATGCCATTGGCAGACCCGTCGAGGACATTGATAAAGTGCACTGGTTCCTTCGTGGACTCGGCACCGAATTTTCAACGTTTTCTACTGCTCAGATGGCTCTCACCCCTATCCCCTGTTTTGCAGATTTAGTCTCTAAAGCTGAAAGTTTTGAGTTGTTCCAACGCTCCCTTGAGTCATCTGACTCCATTTCTACAACATTCACAGCCACTAATCGTGGTCGCACCCATGGAAGCCACCCTGCTTCCTTTAGCAAACCAGCGAGGTCGTTCCTATTCTCACAAAAACAACTCTTCTAATCGAGGACGAACCCACTCAGGTCAGGTTCGTCGACCACCTCACTACCAAATATGCTGCAAAGTGGGCCATTATGCTGACCGCTGCAACCACGGTATGTCCGACCTGATTCTTCTCATGCTCACCTTGCTGAGCCTTTAACACGTCATGTTTTATGCTGGACCCGATGCTGCTGATTGGTTCCTGGACACTGGGGCTTCGGCCCATATGACTGCGGACCCATCTATTCTGGATCACTCTAAAAATTACACGGGTAAGGACTCACACCGGTACCCTTTGGGTGATCGTAGGAAACGGTGCATCCCTACCCATTACCCACACCGGTACTCTTTCTCCTGTTCCAAATATTCACTCATTAGATGTCTTGGTTGTCCCTCACCTCACTACAAATCTTCTTTCCATAAGTAAATTAACGTCTGATTTTCCTCTCTCCGTTACATTTACTAATAATCTTATTACTATCCACAATCGTCAAACAGGAAGGGTGGTGGCAACCGGTAAAAGAGATGGAGGGCTATATGTGCTGGAGCGCGGCAACTCTGCTTTTATTTTAGCCCTTAGAAACAAATCTTTACGTGCTTCATATGATTTATGGCATTCTCGTCTGGGTCATGTGAATCATTCTGTTATTTCTTTTTTAAATAGAAAATGTCATCTTTCTCTTACGTCTTTATTGCCTTCTTCATCATTATGTAATACTTGTCAACTTGCGAAAAGTCATCGATTGCCTTATTCCCGCAATGAACGTAGGTCGTCTAATGTATTAGATCTTATTCATTGTGATCTTTGGGGTCCTTCTCCCGTCAAATCAAATTCGGGTTTTCTTTATTATGTTATTTTTATTGATGATTATTCTCGATTCACTTGGCTTTACCCTTTAAAATTTAAATCTGATTTTTTTGATATTTTTCTTCAATTTCAAAAATTTGTGGAAAATCAATATTCTTCTCGTATCAAGGTATTTCAAAGCGATGGTGGTACCGAATTTACTAGTACTTGTTTCACAACTCATTTACGTAATTCTGGCATCCACCATCAACTCTCTTGTCCATATACACTTGCTCAAATGGTCGTGCTGAGAGAAAACATCGTCATGTGACTGAGATTGGCTTGGCCCTTCTCTTTCACTCTCATCTTTCACCTCGTTTTTGGGTTGACGCCTTCAGCACTGCAGCTTATATTATCAACCGGTTGCCTACTCCACTTCTTGGAGGTAAGTCACCATTTGAACTTCTTTATGGCTGGCTACCCTCCACATTATGACAATTTTCATCCCTTTGGTTGTCGTGTTTATCCTTATTTACGTGATTATATGCCTAACAAGCTTTCTCCCCGCAGCATTTCATGTATTTTTTTTGGGTTATAGTCCTGCTCATAAAGGGTTCCGCTGTATTGTCGACCCTATAAATAATTCACCTAATTTCCTTAGTACATCTCACTTTCTAATTTAATTCAACTTAAATTGAGTAGAAGGACCCTATACTTACTTTATTTGCCTTCGATAAGATCAAATTAAGCTCAAGAAGAGTCAAAATTATAGGAATAAGTACCAAAAGCAACAACCCGAGCCAAATAAGTGAGTTTTGAGCCGAGAAGCCGTGTAAGCCAAAGGAGTTGGCATTTGCATGAGTGACACGTGTTGCTGTGGGAAGATGACATATCTCGAGTTGCTTCTCGGGTCGAGGAGCGGAGTTTTGGTTTGCTGACGCGGGTTGCGGGTCGCAGATGTCTGGATTGTGGGTTGTAGTGTTTGGCATTTGCCATTCTTGGGCCTCAGTTCTGAATACCTGTAGTGGGCCGACATGCTTTGGGCTTCGAATGTGAGCCGAGCGGACTAAACCGTATCTTGTTCACGTATTTGGGTCAGCTCGAACATTGATCATGGGTTGTCTTAAGTGCATCGGGGGGAGTTAAGGGTGGTTTCAAATAGGGAGGTGGGGCGACTGAGTCTTATGCGGGGGTTCATTTGTCTTTCCATGGTTTACGTTCATTGAAAAAACCCAAACAACAATTTATCTTTCTTTTCATCCCCTCTGTGCTTCGTTAATTTCAGATGGCGGAGGATTTAGGTTGTTTGGAGTGTAGATTAGATGTGGTTTCGTGCGTCGATTAAGACACGAAAATTCTTGCAAGTGACCAAAATTTTCTTATCTTTTCCACTGATTGGTCTATTTTTTTTTTCTAATCCTGCTTAGCCCAAGAATTTAGGTGACTATTTATTTGGTTGGAAGAGTTGTGTGATGTATGAATAATGCAGACTCTATGGCCCCTATACATGTTATGTTTTATGATTGTTTGATGTTTGTTATGTTATACAAGTTATAAAATAATATAGTAGTGCCATGTCATTGAACTCTATTGTCATATCAATGTTGTTTGATCCTTGAATCTCCATATGCCAGGTCATGTTAATATGTTAGTTTGTTAACTCTATACTTTGGGAACAATTGTAAACCATGTATGTTAATCATGACAAAAATGACAAGTACTGGGAATGTATTTCGGCGCATATGACATGGAAAAATGCATGAAGTCCCCATAACTTATAAAGCATAAATTTATGCAATTCGAACCTCCATTCATCTACAACATAACGAGTCTGTGAATTATGCATAAAAAATTCTAGTCAAATCTTTCGTACATAGCACAACTTTCATGAACGATTTTATGGATGCTTATGGCATCATAGGTTATCATATTCATAACATATAGATGATGACGTAATCATACTATAGCATAGTTTATAATCATGGTCCAATACATACAACTTAACATGACATAACATAGTACAACATAGCATAACATTATATACCAATTCTATTTATAATATGTGTAGGGGCCATGGGGCATGTGTCATCATGCATAATACAATTCAACCAACCAAGTCAACCGTGAGTCACTTTGTTCACCTGAGCT
>NW_019268852.1:0-487 GCF_002738365.1 Cucurbita moschata
CAAATAAATATGCCCACAATGTCTTGTCTTGCATACGCGATCTCAGTATTTTTATCAATGTCTTCCAATGTACTAAGAATTTGTTTATTGGCAACCATCGTATCAACATATTGTCGATCGTACATATAAAGTCATGAAAGCCTAGTTGTGATACATTTAATAGGACATACCAATTGGAGGTGTCATTTTCTCTAACATAAAACATATGTTTGGCTTGTGAGGCTAAGATGAAAGGTTCTCATATAAAAACACTTTGATTTTGATGTAGGTTAACAAGAGCGGACCCTTCCTCAACTCTTACTCCATTATAGACATGTAAAAATTGGAACTTGATAGGCATAATAGTCTAACAAGGTTATTTCTAGTAACACCCCATAATAATTAACTAGGTTCATAATTTGTGATCTATCTTTGACAGGGATCTACATAGTGTAGTTGTATCTACCGAATCACCTCGTTTTTTTTTTTTTTTTTTTTTTTTTTTTTT
>NW_019268852.1:580-12334 GCF_002738365.1 Cucurbita moschata
ATAGATGAATCTATTTCAATCCAGTAAGAAGAAAGATACTACTTGTTAGTTAAATTGTGTTATAATCGTGTATATTCATTAGTTTATGGAATAGTATGTTATATTACCTTAGATTTAAAACATGATGGAAATTATTCAACATGAACTTTTCAAAGTAGACTAGAATATTCTACTAGTCTTCTATATTAGATCATGAGTTCCTTCATATGCATCCTGACTAGATGAATTACTAAAAAATTATGGTTTTGTAAGTAAGTAATAATTGGTACACAAATTAACTCACTCCATAAAATTTTCCACCACTATTGTGTTGAATAAGCTATATTGATGTGCATTTTTAAGCACATTATCGAGTAATGTAAGTGAAGTTCAAGCTTGTAACACCCCAAGCTCAATCATTACAGACTTACACTTCTTTCAGACAAGCATCCTCCTAACTTTTACAAGTTTATAGTTTTATTGAAGGTCTTCGAGCGTGATTTTAAAACTGGTTCAGAAGGAAAAGATGCTCGGACACATCAAGGAGCTTAGAAAAATTTTTAAAAAAAAATGGTAATTTGATGAAAATTTTGGGTCAAAGTCAACTAGGGGCAAAAGAGTAATTTTTCCCCGCACACCACCCTTGAGGGGGTTTAGACAGACCTGCAAGGAAAAGAAAAGAAAAGAAAAGTGAGAGAGAGAAAAAGAGGAGTTAGGGTTTTTAAAAAGAAGAAGAAGAGGAAGGTGGGTACTACGCTCAAATCCGAACATCGAAGCACTTTCGATCTAAGGTCTCCCTCCAGATCTACTCAGAGGATCAAGAGGAGCGGTCTGAGTGTTCGGATCGTTTATTTTCGACAAGAAACGTGCAAGAACTCGAGGTAAGTCCGCGACCTCTTTTGTTTCGGGATTTCACCCTAGATCTGAGTTTTTGATGATTTAGGTCTTAATAACCAATTACAATAACTTAAGTGAGGATTGTTGCAAATTTTCAGAGGAAACACGACAAAAAATTGTGTCAAAATCGAAATCGAGAATTGTCCAACTTCGGTAAGATACTGATTTTTTTTCTGATTTTCGAACACATTTATTAAGGCGTGTGAATATAAAAAAATGCAGTAAAAATATATCTAGATTGGACTTGAGATCTTGAATTTTCGTGAAGGAATTGAGTTAACTCAAGTTATGGAGGGGGAGATAGAAAAATCCAAAAAAAAAAAAAAAAGTTGAATATGCAATTTGATCGGAATGTGGATATTTATTGAATTCAGGCAATCGACGATGGACACGTGACGGCTAGAAAGGGGGGGAGACGCGTCGAGCAATCAGTGGGACACGTGTCAAACACGCAGTGGAGAAACGTGCCCAATGCCGTGCGCTGACACATGTCCAATCGCTAACCCAAATACCTAAACTGGAAACTGACCCGTGCGTTGTGAATCAACTTGACAACCCGCGGTCCAACCCAAATCCTACTCCAAATCCCTACATGCCATGTGTTACGTCTTGAAAATTCGAAGGGTAAGTTTGTGTCCGTTGGGGTTCGAAGCACGCCACTAGCTACATTGACTGCATTTGTGCCCTGCGCGTGGGGGGACCTGCCAGCGCGTGGAGGTGCATGGATCACCTATTCTCACCCGTTTTCGCTCGGTTCGCTAGTTTTTCGTCCTGATTCCAATTCTAATCCTATTTTATTATGAAATAGATGCTTGCAGAGAGAATTCATAATTTTTGGACTCCCTTACGTCTATTAATCAAGTTCGGGAAGACACACAATAGACTTGTAAGTAACCACTTGGAATTAGGAAGTAATACTGTTAAGGTGCGCTTGGTTTTGCATGCATGCTAAAGAAAATTACTTCTAGGTATCTGATAGTCCCCTTAGGAAGTTAATTATATATTTGATGGATTTGCTACCCTAGTGGAATTTTATACTCAGATTTTTTTATGTTTTGTAGAATATCTTACTACTACTTATATTTATTCATGTTATGTTGGCGGACGAAGGTATTTGTGTATCTGCGCTTCGGGTGATGATGGATGTTATCGCCCCGTTGAGCTTGTGTGACTGCATGCATAGTTAATAATACATAAACTCTTGTTGAATGAATGTGTGAACTTATTATATGAATGATAAACAACAGTGTTGAGTTATGCCTAGGGTGTACAAATAAGAATCTGGTTAAATATGCATATTCTTAGAGTTTCAAGAGTGGTAATGGAGTGATTTTATAATACTTACGTGCACAAATAAGAATCTGGTTAAATATACTATTATTTTATCATTTTGTTTAGTTTAAAGAAAATATCCTTTTTTTTTTATTTCATAAAAAACTATCTCAATATTTTATACTATTCAAACGCATTATTTATAATATTAATAAACTAAAAAATTTCGTATATTTTATATTATTTTTATTTATAATAGGAATAAACTAATAAACGGTTGTCTTAATAGATTCATTGATTACTGTTTAATAAACGGTTGTCTTATATGTTACTTAGAGTAATGTGTAAACAATGTATAGGGTTGTGTGATAAAGATGACTTAAAGATGAAAACTAGGGGGACTTCATGCATTTTGTGTGTTCATATACATTTGAATACTTTCCTATTTATGATGATGAGTATGAATGTGATTAAAAATTAAAAGAGAAGATTCGAGAGTAAGAATTAATTAAAAATTGGCCCCTTCGCCCACTATGGCAACTCTTTCGGCTTCAACATTGTCGTTGTCCCTTGCTCTAGATTTCCCCTTCTACTTCTTGGGTTAGACATATTCTCACCAGAGCTAAGGCAACATCGTCGCTAAGCGACTATCCCTCTTCATGGGTTAGACATATTCTTTATAAATGTTATGACAGTGTTTACAATATGTTATGATAATTGCTAAATCCATCCGTATTCTTTATAAAGGTTTAGGGATCTACATATTAAACATCATCGTATAATTGCTAAATCCATATAAGGACCCTCTCCAGAAATTTCTCAAAATAAATGTTGAGAGTGGGATTTGAACCAACATCGTTTCGGACCAAAACTTTTATCTAGCGCCTTAGACCACCTCAACCATCTCAACTTTGATGCTTGAAAAAAAATTAATCAATCTATATTCTTTATAAGGTATCAAAATATTAAACATTGTATGAAAAATAATTGTTGAGAGTGGGATTTGAACCCACGCCCTTTCGGACCAGAACCTTAATCTGGCGCCTTAGACCAACTCGGCCATCTCAACTTCGATGCTTGGAAAAAAATTAATCTATTAGTATTCTTTATAAAGGTTTAGGGATCAAAAGATAATATAATTATTAAATCTTATTAGAATCTCACAAGAAATTTTTCAAAATTATTATTAAGAGTGGGATTTGAACCCCTATCCTTTCGAACCAAAACCTTAATCTTGCATCTTAGACAAACTCCAAACTTAATAGTCAAAATCTAGACATTAGTATTCACATATTTCTTACAAAGGTATAGGAATGAAACTAGATTAGGGATGGGCTAAAACATTAAAAGAAATAAAATACCTTAGACCAATTTGGTCATCTCAACTCCAATTGTTGAGATTGCTTGAGGGGACGAGAATCAAATATGGAAAAGACCTCGAAATTTAGATGAAGATTTGTGGAGCTTCTATAAAGGTCAAAGCTGGTGATCTTAGAGCTGTTAAAGAGGACGATGAGAGCTTCCTTTTCATGCCCTAAATTTGAAGAGAGTCTACAAGTGTTATGACCTTATACCGTGAATTCACAATGCATGTTGAATTTTTAAGGTTATAGAAGCATGTTTAGAGCATAAACCAATGATATGAGTAAAATAACGAAAAATGCCCTTACTATACCTTCTATGATGTTTTATGGCTTATACGACTAACCTGAAGTTTTATATGACATCTAGTTATGATGTTATGAACCATATAAATGATATGTATTTTTTGTGATAGGAGTAGAACATCACATGCTTAGGTTATACCCTTAGCTTTTTATGATAGACCCTCTAAAGTCAGAACCATGTACTTACAAACCTATGCATTATTTCTAAGGGTATAGCAAAGCCAAGTAAGTTGATTCGAGAAAAAACACATCCACAACCCTGAGCCAAATACAACGCCCAAACAACTAGGTGTCACTAAATATAAGAGATTCAAACGTGCTATATGCCCTCAGTCATCTTAGACCTCCACCTATTCGATACACCATGATCACATGTATATTCTTTTTGTAGGATGTTAGACTCATACTATGTCACGAGGGATGTAGAAGAATGCTTAATCTATTGACTAAAACCAGAATTTGAATTCTGATTTGAGTCCTTAGCATAGGTTTTTCTAAAATTCATGATATTTATCAGTCATGTGACCTAGCTAGTCTTTTTAGGGGAGTGTTTTTAGGTATAGAACTAGAAAGTATAATGTATGCAAAAGAAAGTACACAACCTAACGGGACCCACCTCCGACCTATGCGATACACCAAGATCACATGTTTTTCTCACTTCAATGGGTGGAATGCCATGTCCATATTCTTTTTGTAGGATGTTAGACTCATATTAGATCACGGGGGATGCATGAGAGAATGTTGAGTCGAAGGGGTGAAACCAAAATTGAAATTCTTATTTGAGTCCCGAACATAAGTTTTTCTCAAAGTCATGAAGCTTCTTTTCTAGGAACATAGGTTTTAGGTATTACAAAAAACTGAGATATTCATGATTATAGAACCATGAATAAAACGACAAATTATTTTTTCCGACCCAAATGTTCTGGTGAATGTAGAAGTCAAAGAACATTATGAATCTTTCATCGATCTGATTGATAATTATTTAATGTATAAGTATTTTTATCAAATGCAACTAAAGTTTAAATATTTTTCTTGAAAAAGTGAGATTAAAGTTGAAATTCATGTAGGTAAATCTATAAAAACACTATTATCATATCATAATAACCTTGTTACTAAGATTAATTGATAGACAGTGATATTGTATTCCAACTCTACTAGTCAATATAATTTTGTGAAAATTATGATGTAAGAGAAGAAAATAAGTCCCATTAGAAATGGTCGCATAAAAATCTGAGATATATGCCATTACCAGACTCTTCTTAGGAGATAGAGACTGCATATGAACTTGATTGCCTTTAAAACTATCTATAAAAGAGAGATTTTGGAAGAGTAGTAAAGTTAGTTTATAACACTTTACTAATTAGGATTACCAAATATCATAATCGCACTCTTGTGGCAGCAGGACAACGATTGTGTGACACTTGTTCTAACCCACTGAACAAGTCAGTCATGTGAAAATTGAACTTTGTGGACAATCTTAACGTATGATCGATCCTCGAGTCACATTTAAGATAAACTATTTCATAAAAAGTGAGAGAAGAAATGAGTTGAAAACAACTGGAAAGAAAGTAATGATATATGCTAAAAGCAAATAAGCAACAACCACAACTTTGATGGCGTATAACCTGGTAGGAAGAATCGACAACTAGTCACATCCTCTATAGTTGACAGCAACATACCTTCGACAAACATGACCGTGACATCCTTACCAACTCAATTGGTTGATGTCTTTGTCAACCAACCCTTTGCGAACTTAGCAATGTAGGATAAGGTTGACTTCAAGTCTCTCTATGCGTTTCTAGTTGATCTCAAATTAAAGAGCCTCTTCTAATCTACCAAGAACTATTGAAAATCACTTCTTGGTTCGTCAACTCTTCACGTCTTATCAGCTAGAATCTCTCCTACTTCCTTCGTAGCAGGAGATCATACTGCCTTCTTGTGCCTAATGTCTTCCTGGTCAGGATAGTAACACTTCAAGTTACTGACATGGACAACAGGGCTAGTATGCATCCATAAGAGAAATTGAATCATGTATGATGTCTTCCCGACCTTCTTATGACTTCGGCTGATTCATAGTATTGTTGCACCACTTGTTAGTTTTTATTGCTTTGAAATCGAAGTTGATATAATCTTAACGTGATTAGAACTCTTTCTATTTTAGAATTGTTGTGGCCTACATTTTCTATCAGATCTTCTATTCATTCGTTTAAATTTTTTCTTAAATAAACACACCCTTCAATTAAAGTGTTGGTTTGGGATCTCTCTAGCATTCAGGTGATCACTGTGATCATATGAGCCTTGGTTGGTCTAATAAATACATGCAGCTATACTACCCCTGTAGTGCCATTTGTGAAACTGAGTGTAGAACTCCGTTTTAGCATGTGAAGTGCATGAATGCCATTTTATTCGTTTGACCTTTGTTTAATTGTTTTTCATTTCGATTTTGATTTTGATACTAACCTTATTTTTATGTTAATTAGGTTTTACCAATGAATTTTTGTAATGGAACCAAAATAAATAAATAAATAAATAAATGATGGTCGTCGGCAGAGCCGAAAACTCCGGCGAACGCCGTAGTTTTCGCTCGCACACGACCCACAAAGGGCAGCCAAGGGCTGGGATGCCACAAATCGCATCCCTGACCTTTAGCCACCCTGAAAGAACCTGCAAAGAAACGAAAATGGTGAGGAAAAAGGAGAGAGAACAGAAAATCGACGGAACTCCAGCGAAACCGAACCATACAAATAGACGTCGAAAACCCCCATTTCACACCACAAAAGTAATCCCAGAACCCTTTACACACATCAGGAGTAGGTTTTAGACGAATCCCGTACGCTGAACACTGTCGGCAAGGAAGACGGAACGGCGGACTTCCGAGCTTCTCTAGATCTGGGAGTGCGAGGCCCTTACCAACGAAATCTGTACCAAAAACGGGGTTAGGGTAAAGGATAAGCTCGGGAACGGGAGAAAAAAAATGGAAAAAGGACATTGGGACGACGTTGTCGAGGAGAGAGAGAGAGATCGCCGGAAAATCGTGCAGGCAGTCGGTCGTATAGGACAAAGTTCGACCCGAGATACGAATCTAGAAACCCGAACCGAACCCCGTCCCTTCGGTCAGCCCAGAACCCACGTTACCCGCAGCCCAAACACCCGGCCTTCACCCGCGCGCCGGCCCATCACCGCGTCGCCCGTCAACCGCATTCGGCCCGAGACCCGAGAGCGACCCGTTAACCCGCGCCTCGACTCGAGACGCCTACACACGCGTCGCTCTCTGATTGTGCCACGTGTCACGTCTGTAGCGCGGCTCCTCTCGGCTCAGGCAGCTTCATCGGCTCGGCGGCGGCTCCTTGGCTCCGGCGGCTTATTCGGCTTGGGAAACCTTTTTCTAGCCCGTTTGACACCGTTCTGACCCTCCCGGACCTGGTTTCGGCCCTATTTAAGGTAAAAGGGAACATTTTAAGGTCGTATTTCACAAATTCCAATTGGGATATTATTATTATTTGTGGAATACTAACGGAAGTGACTCATGAACCAATAGGAACCAACCACCAATGGAAGGGTAGAACGTCCACGAGGAGCTAGGAGCTTACGTTATATTCTAGGGAGTACTTCGGCTAAGGTCTACCAAGTAAGTGGCTCACCCATTGTAGGTTACGTATTAATTGCTGTATGTTGGCATGTGCCCGTGGTTATGCACGTGCCATTAAATTGTATGCTAGCTTAATGTGCTTAAGTACGAAATCATGTGAACGTGAATGTATGTTATTTATGCTGCTTAGTGGATGTGATATGAATGCATGTGACGATGTGTGACCCGTGTACGATTATGACTTTTTGTATGAGTATGAGAATGTGATTGAATGAATTGCATGACATGAAATACGGTAAATTGCATGATACATAACCCCGCTAGGAATATGTATGATATGTAACGAAATGAGAATGAGAATGACATGTAAGCATGAAAACGTGACACGGGGTTATGCTCATTAAATGATGACTGTAGGACTAGTGGGACCTCATGCATATTGTGTGTTCATGCATTTGGGGGGATACCCCTATCCCATCACGAGGGTACGGACGCGTATATCCAAATGGCAGGACAACGATCATTATGCCCTGCATAGCACTGCCGTGACGGTTTTAGTTTTAACGAGTCCTGGTGGGCCCCCAGAGCATGCCCACCGGCTAGGGACAGTGGCCCAGCGGTGTGCGAACTAGCTGTGAGCCCATACTCGCACGTGTGGCCCAACGGTGTGCGAACTAGCTGTGAGCCCATACTCGCACTTATGTGATTTCTTGTAACATGAATGGATCATTATGAGGAGTTATTATCATGTATAGAATAAACCTACTTAGAATAGGGACAAGAGACTACGTAAATAATTAACTTGAAGAGTTACTATTTGTGTGTGAAATATAACGTCAAAATTGGGTACAGAGCGGTCCAAGACGTGATCCAAATAGTAAACCCAAGCCGAATGCACTGAATATGAGTCGTAGTCACACTTAACCATGTAACGGCGCAGGTCAGCAATTTCGATATTTATTGTTCTAACCCAAATCAACATAATTGTATTAAAATGAATGCAATTTGAAGAAAACAAATCTACTTGCCAAAATAGTTTCTTCCAATAGACGATCTTCCCTTCACAAAAATGGACTGAACCAAAATTACACGTCTCTTCTCTTGTGAGAAAAAAAAAATCTCTTAGAAAATTTCCTCTTCAAATCATTGTTTCAAGAGTTCTTCACGAATCATTGATCTTTTGTTCAAGTCATAAAAATTGGATTGGCTAAACATAAGAAGTCTTGAAGTTTTACTAAAACTTTCTCTACGACCTTCAAAGGTATGACTGCTTAACTTGAATTTTTTATATTTGATCCCAACTTATTGTTTTAAAATGTTTAAAACTCATATTCTTCGATTAGAGAATGGATAGCTGAGGCAGATCAGACTCAATTTCAAAGATTGAAAGAGAATGAATAGTTGAGGCAGATCAGTCTCAACTTCAAAGATTGAAGATCTCATGAAAGAGGTTCAACAAATAATAACAAAATTGAAGCTCGACACTTAAGTCACTTTTGAATAGTTCAAACACAAAACTATCATATTTCGAGCGTTCCAAACCACCAAAGTGCATAGGATAGAAAACAAACTACAAGAATATCCATAATCAGCCATCCGATTTTATATCTTCAGTTCTTCGAGAACTTTGTCAAAGATTGGATGCTTGTTGAGTGATGCTACAAAAAAGACTATTATTAAGGGGGAGGTGAAGGGAACGAAGATTCTATTCATGAATTCACTAGGATTGTTGGGAGAGAAAATCCACATTGGTTAATTAAAAGGATGATTATGGATTTATAAGTACTGAATGCATCTCTATTGGTATGAGGTCTTTTGGAGAAACTAAAAGCAAAGTCATGAGAGGTTATACTCAGACTGAACAATATCATACCATTGTGATGTTCGTGATTCCTAACATGATATTAGAGTCATGCCTTCCACCTAGCCATGTCAATAGAATTTTGAAATGTCGAACAAAGAAGTTGTGGGCCTCAAAGGTGTTGTCAAAAGTGACTCAAGTGTCGAACAAAAGGTGTACTTTGTTCAGGGTCTCCAAAGAAGGAGTCGAGTCTTGATTAAGAGAAGGTTGTTTGAGGGATTCATAGGCCTTAGGGGAGGCTCTATGGTGTACTTTGTTTGAGGACAAAATTATTGGGAGAAGAGTCTCTATTTGGCTAATTAAGAGAATCATTATGGGTTTAGTACATCTCCATTGGTAGGAGACATTTTGGGGAAACCAATAGCAAAGCCACGAGAGTTTATGCTAAAAGTAGACAATATCATATCATTAAAAAGGTTCGTGATTCTCAAGGTCCAAGGCGAATTGCACAACCTTTATGATTGATGACAAAGCTAGGGAAACACGTTCCACATCCTATCCTCAAGACCGTTCTCATTTGGATAAGGTCTATAACATTTCAAGCACACCGTTAGTAGATATTATTGTCTTTGGGCTTTCCTTTTCGGGCTTCCTCTCAAGGTTTTTAAAACTCGTTTGCAAGAGAATGATTTCCACACCCGTATAAAGAATGCTTCGTTCTCCTTCCCAACCGATGTGAGATCTCACAATCCACCCCCTTTCGGAGCCCAATTCGTTTCCTTCTCCAATCGATGTGGGACTCTCACCAAATCTACCCCCCTTTGGGCCCCAACGTCCCTGCTAGCACATCGCCTCATGTTCGCCCCCCTTCGAGGCTCAACCTTCTTGCTGGCACATCACCCAGTGTTGGCTCTAATACCATTTTTAATGGCCCAAACCTATCGCTAGTAGATATTGTCCTCTTTGGATTTTTTCTTTGCTTCCCCTCAAGGTTTTTAAAACGTGTCTATTAGGGAGAGGTTTTCACATCCTTATAAAAAATGTTTCTTCTCCTCCGCAAGGTGGGATCTCACATGGTCTCACTTAATTCATGGACCCCTTCTTTACTTGGATGTCAGATATATAGCCTTGAGTAAAGCTATAATAAAATTTATATGGTGAATGTTATCACAATAACTTTAGTAATTAAAAAACACTGTAAAACATTTTAATGTAAGTTATATCTTCGTATTCATGTAAAAAGTTTCAATATAAAATTTTGGGTCGTCCATTGACAATATGAGTTTGGAGGTAATTTTAG
Source organism: Cucurbita moschata (assembly GCF_002738365.1). Classification (NCBI taxonomy): domain Eukaryota; kingdom Viridiplantae; phylum Streptophyta; class Magnoliopsida; order Cucurbitales; family Cucurbitaceae; genus Cucurbita; species Cucurbita moschata. The sequence continues at coordinate 11,086 of NW_019268852.1, forward strand.
AGATTGAAAAATGAAAGAAGGAGAATAAGAAGATGTGAATGATTTAACTACACACGAACACTAAATCTTTTATTTGTAGATTAGCTTAAGAGAATTTTGGGTGCCCCTGGAAAACAAAGTCAGCCACTTCGTCTCGTATACCCATTAGGCGACTTGCCAACTCTACTAGGACTTAAACTATAAAGTGGGTCAGTATAATTTTATATCTTTCTATTGTGTCCTTACACGTACGCAAACCTCCTATCTAAACTTTACCAATAGGATTAGAATCGAGGATGTGTTGTGGCGACCTTTAAGGAGTTAAAGGTGATGACTGAGAATTAAGGAAAAAAATTTGTTCTACATCTATAAAAGGAGATATCTTAGTTTACTAAGTCACTCAAATTGCTCTATTTCATCCTATTTTGGCAAGAATTTAGGTTGTGATCACGGTAACTTGATTGATTTGATGCAGGTGTGATAGATTCAGACCCTTTACTACCATTTTTTACTCTTCAAGATAATTTTTTTTTTAGAATTACTTTAAACTATTTTTTAAACAATTTAAATTATTTAGAGATAAGTTTTTAGATTATTTTATAAAAATCAGGTGAGCAATTACCATATAACTCTACAGAGTAGAGTTTAAATATGTAAATTAGAGTTTAGTTAAACTAGCATTAAGAAGCGTAATGACCTTGGCTTAAGCCTCGAACGTGCAAAGGTGAAGAGTCTCGAACGTGCAAATTAGAGTTTATAGACGTTTTGGGTAAGGGTTTCGTAAGTTTTTCTTTTCTTTTCAAGAAACCCTCGAACGTGCACAAGATAATCATTTGCGATGTTAACCTTGAACAGATCTACGAGACTTGAGGGGGCGGTAGCCATCGGAAAGAATCGAGAGGGAAAACAAAAGGTGAAGAGTCGTCGATTGCAAAGGTGAGGGAAGGAGGAAAAAAAAAACAGGGGTAGGGGAAGGCTGCGTGTGTCCCGCGATGCCTAGCACAGGCCGACTCAGACTTGCGACCCACACGACCCGAACTTGCGACCCACACGACTTGGACTTGCAACCCACACGACCTGGGTAGCAATCCGGCTCATGACGGTCCGACCCAATTCAATCCAATTTGGCCGATTTTTCCCTCTTTCTATGTAATTCTCCCGTTTTAAACCCAATTTTGGCATAATTTTCAAGTGTATTCCTCATTTTTACCAATGTAGGAATTGTTTGAGGAGTTTGACAAATTTTGGAACCCACGAAAGACGCAAACTC
>NW_019268853.1:0-12296 GCF_002738365.1 Cucurbita moschata
GGTCTTTTCGTAAGGGTTGAGGTTGTGAAGTCTTTTCGACACGAGTAAATGTTTTTTTTCTTCCATATTTTAAGCTTAGGACAATCTTTAGTGGATATGGTATGATACTAAAACGAGAAAACAACTTGTCAGATCGAGTTAACGACCTTGTCTCAATGGGCAAAAAAAGTTCCTATGTTAACACCTATGGATTTTGAGTGCAAAATGGCCCAGAAGCGAAAGTGAAAAAAAGTCGTATTTTCATCATTTATATGTGTAAGACTCTTAAACTTGAGCGTTTCCTTACAGATTCGTCGAAAAACATCGAAAGAAACAAAGGTTTTTCACATAGTCATTCGGGTGCCTCCACGAGGGTCTTTTCGTAAGGGTTGAGGTTGTGAAGTCTTTTCGACACGAGTAAACTTTTTTTCTTCCATATTTTAAGCTTAGGGCAATCTTTAGTGGATATGGTATGATACTAAAACGAGAAAACAACATTTCAGATCGAGTTAACGACCCTGTCTCAATGGGCAAAAAAAGTTCCTATGTTAACACCTATGGATTTGCAGTGCAAAATGGCCCGGAAGCGAAAGTGAAAAAAAGTCGTATTTTCACCATTTATTTGTGTAAGACTCTTAAACTTGAGGGTTTCGTTACAGATTCGTCGAAAAACATCGAAAGAAACAAAGGTTTTTCACATAGTCATTCGGGTGCCTCCACGAGGGTCTTTTCGTAAGGGTTGAGGTTGTGAAGTCTTTTCGACACGAGTAAATGTTTTTTTTCTTCCATATTTTAGCTTAGGACAATCTTTAGTGGATATGGTATGATACTAAAACGAGAAAACAACATTTCAGATCGAGTTAACGACCCTGTCTCAATGGGCAAAAAAAGTTCCTATGTTAACACCTATGGATTTTGAGTGCAAAATGGCCCGGAATCGAAAGTGAAAAAAAGTCGTATTTTCACCATTTATATGTGTAAGACTCTTAAACTTGAGCGTTTCCTTACAGATTCGTCGAAAAACATCGAAAGAAACAAAGGTTTTTCACATAGTCATTCGGGTGCCTCCACGAGGGTCTTTTCGTAAGGGTTGAGGTTGTGAAGTCTTTTCGACACGAGTAAATGTTTTTTTTCTTCCATATTTTAAGCTTAGGACAATCTTTAGTGGATATGGTATGATACTAAAACGAGAAAACAACTTTTCAGATCGAGTTAACGACCCTGTCTCAATGGGCAAAAAAAGTTCCTATGTTAACACCTATGGATTTTGAGTGCAAAATGGCCCGAAAGCGAAAGTGAAAAAAATTCGTATTTTCACAACTTATATGTGTAAGACTCTTAAACTTGAGCGTTTCCTTAGAGATTCGTCGAAAAACATCGAAAGAAACAAAGGTTTTTCACATAGTCATTCGGGTGCCTCCACGAGGGTCTTTTCGTAAGGGTTGAGGTTGTGAAGTCTTTTCGACACGAGTAAATGTTTTTTTTCTTCCATATTTTAAGCTTAGGACAATCTTTAGTGGATATGGTATGATACTAAAACGAGAAAACAACTTTTCAGATCGAGTTAACGACCCTGTCTCAATGGGCAAAAAAAGTTCCTATGTTAACACCTATGGATTTTGAGTGCAAAATGGCCCGGAAGCGAAAGTGAAAAAAAGTCGTATTTTCACCATTTATATGTGTAAGACTCTTAAACTTGAGCGTTTCCTTACAGATTCGTCGAAAAACATCGAAAGAAACAAAGGTTTTTCACATAGTCATTCGGGTGCCTCCACGAGGGTCTTTTCGTAAGGGTTGAGGTTGTGAAGTCTTTTCGACACGAGTAAATGTTTTTTTTCTTCCATATTTTAAGCTTAGGACAATCTTTAGTGGATATGGTATGATACTAAAACGAGAAAACAACTTTTCAGATCGAGTTAACGACCCTGTCTCAATGGGCAAAAAAAGTTCCTATGTTAACACCTATGGATTTTGAGTGCAAAATGGCCCGGAAGCGAAAGTGAAAAAAAGTCGTATTTTCACCATTTATATGTGTAAGACTCTTAAACTTGAGCGTTTCCTTACAGATTCGTCGAAAAACATCGAAAGAAACAAAGGTTTTTCACATAGTCATTCGGGTGCCTCCACGAGGGTCTTTTCGTAAGGGTTGAGGTTGTGAAGTCTTTTCGACACGAGTAAATGTTTTTTTTCTTCCATATTTTAAGCTTAGGACAATCTTTAGTGGATATGGTATGATACTAAAACGAGAAAACAACTTTTCAGATCGAGTTAACGACCCTGTCTCAATGGGCAAAAAAAGTTCCTATGTTAACACCTATGGATTTTGAGTGCAAAATGGCCCGGAAGCGAAAGTGAAAAAAAGTCGTATTTTCACCATTTATATGTGTAAGACTCTTAAACTTGAGCGTTTCCTTACAGATTCGTCGAAAAACATCGAAAGAAACAAAGGTTTTTCACATAGTCATTCGGGTGCCTCCACGAGGGTCTTTTCGTAAGGGTTGAGGTTGTGAAGTCTTTTCGACACGAGTAAATGTTTTTTTTCTTCCATATTTTAAGCTTAGGACAATCTTTAGTGGATATGGTATGATACTAAAACGAGAAAACAACTTTTCAGATCGAGTTAACGACCCTGTCTCAATGGGCAAAAAAAGTTCCTATGTTAACACCTATGGATTTTGAGTGCAAAATGGCCCGGAAGCGAAAGTGAAAAAAAGTCGTATTTTCACCATTTATATGTGTAAGACTCTTAAACTTGAGCGTTTCCTTACAGATTCGTCGAAAAACATCGAAAGAAACAAAGGTTTTTCACATAGTCATTCGGGTGCCTCCACGAGGGTCTTTTCGTAAGGGTTGAGGTTGTGAAGTCTTTTCGACACGAGTAAATGTTTTTTTTCTTCCATATTTTAAGCTTAGGACAATCTTTAGTGGATATGGTATGATACTAAAACGAGAAAACAACTTTTCAGATCGAGTTAACGACCCTGTCTCAATGGGCAAAAAAAGTTCCTATGTTAACACCTATGGATTTTGAGTGCAAAATGGCCCGGAAGCGAAAGTGAAAAAAAGTCGTATTTTCACCATTTATATGTGTAAGACTCTTAAACTTGAGCGTTTCCTTACAGATTCGTCGAAAAACATCGAAAGAAACAAAGGTTTTTCACATAGTCATTCGGGTGCCTCCACGAGGGTCTTTTCGTAAGGGTTGAGGTTGTGAAGTCTTTTCGACACGAGTAAATGTTTTTTTTCTTCCATATTTTAAGCTTAGGACAATCTTTAGTGGATATGGTATGATACTAAAACGAGAAAACAACTTTTCAGATCGAGTTAACGACCCTGTCTCAATGGGCAAAAAAAGTTCCTATGTTAACACCTATGGATTTTGAGTGCAAAATGGCCCGGAAGCGAAAGTGAAAAAAAGTCGTATTTTCACCATTTATATGTGTAAGACTCTTAAACTTGAGCGTTTCCTTACAGATTCGTCGAAAAACATCGAAAGAAACAAAGGTTTTTCACATAGTCATTCGGGTGCCTCCACGAGGGTCTTTTCGTAAGGGTTGAGGTTGTGAAGTCTTTTCGACACGAGTAAATGTTTTTTTTCTTCCATATTTTAAGCTTAGGACAATCTTTAGTGGATATGGTATGATACTAAAACGAGAAAACAACTTTTCAGATCGAGTTAACGACCCTGTCTCAATGGGCAAAAAAAGTTCCTATGTTAACACCTATGGATTTTGAGTGCAAAATGGCCCGGAAGCGAAAGTGAAAAAAAGTCGTATTTTCACCATTTATATGTGTAAGACTCTTAAACTTGAGCGTTTCCTTACAGATTCGTCGAAAAACATCGAAAGAAACAAAGGTTTTTCACATAGTCATTCGGGTGCCTCCACGAGGGTCTTTTCGTAAGGGTTGAGGTTGTGAAGTCTTTTCGACACGAGTAAATGTTTTTTTTCTTCCATATTTTAAGCTTAGGACAATCTTTAGTGGATATGGTATGATACTAAAACGAGAAAACAACTTTTCAGATCGAGTTAACGACCCTGTCTCAATGGGCAAAAAAAGTTCCTATGTTAACACCTATGGATTTTGAGTGCAAAATGGCCCGGAAGCGAAAGTGAAAAAAAGTCGTATTTTCACCATTTATATGTGTAAGACTCTTAAACTTGAGCGTTTCCTTACAGATTCGTCGAAAAACATCGAAAGAAACAAAGGTTTTTCACATAGTCATTCGGGTGCCTCCACGAGGGTCTTTTCGTAAGGGTTGAGGTTGTGAAGTCTTTTCGACACGAGTAAATGTTTTTTTTCTTCCATATTTTAAGCTTAGGACAATCTTTAGTGGATATGGTATGATACTAAAACGAGAAAACAACTTTTCAGATCGAGTTAACGACCCTGTCTCAATGGGCAAAAAAAGTTCCTATGTTAACACCTATGGATTTTGAGTGCAAAATGGCCCGGAAGCGAAAGTGAAAAAAAGTCGTATTTTCACCATTTATATGTGTAAGACTCTTAAACTTGAGCGTTTCCTTACAGATTCGTCGAAAAACATCGAAAGAAACAAAGGTTTTTCACATAGTCATTCGGGTGCCTCCACGAGGGTCTTTTCGTAAGGGTTGAGGTTGTGAAGTCTTTTCGACACGAGTAAATGTTTTTTTTCTTCCATATTTTAAGCTTAGGACAATCTTTAGTGGATATGGTATGATACTAAAACGAGAAAACAACTTTTCAGATCGAGTTAACGACCCTGTCTCAATGGGCAAAAAAAGTTCCTATGTTAACACCTATGGATTTTGAGTGCAAAATGGCCCGGAAGCGAAAGTGAAAAAAAGTCGTATTTTCACCATTTATATGTGTAAGACTCTTAAACTTGAGCGTTTCCTTACAGATTCGTCGAAAAACATCGAAAGAAACAAAGGTTTTTCACATAGTCATTCGGGTGCCTCCACGAGGGTCTTTTCGTAAGGGTTGAGGTTGTGAAGTCTTTTCGACACGAGTAAATGTTTTTTTTCTTCCATATTTTAAGCTTAGGACAATCTTTAGTGGATATGGTATGATACTAAAACGAGAAAACAACTTTTCAGATCGAGTTAACGACCCTGTCTCAATGGGCAAAAAAAGTTCCTATGTTAACACCTATGGATTTTGAGTGCAAAATGGCCCGGAAGCGAAAGTGAAAAAAAGTCGTATTTTCACCATTTATATGTGTAAGACTCTTAAACTTGAGCGTTTCCTTACAGATTCGTCGAAAAACATCGAAAGAAACAAAGGTTTTTCACATAGTCATTCGGGTGCCTCCACGAGGGTCTTTTCGTAAGGGTTGAGGTTGTGAAGTCTTTTCGACACGAGTAAATGTTTTTTTTCTTCCATATTTTAAGCTTAGGACAATCTTTAGTGGATATGGTATGATACTAAAACGAGAAAACAACTTTTCAGATCGAGTTAACGACCCTGTCTCAATGGGCAAAAAAAGTTCCTATGTTAACACCTATGGATTTTGAGTGCAAAATGGCCCGGAAGCGAAAGTGAAAAAAAGTCGTATTTTCACCATTTATATGTGTAAGACTCTTAAACTTGAGCGTTTCCTTACAGATTCGTCGAAAAACATCGAAAGAAACAAAGGTTTTTCACATAGTCATTCGGGTGCCTCCACGAGGGTCTTTTCGTAAGGGTTGAGGTTGTGAAGTCTTTTCGACACGAGTAAATGTTTTTTTTCTTCCATATTTTAAGCTTAGGACAATCTTTAGTGGATATGGTATGATACTAAAACGAGAAAACAACTTTTCAGATCGAGTTAACGACCCTGTCTCAATGGGCAAAAAAAGTTCCTATGTTAACACCTATGGATTTTGAGTGCAAAATGGCCCGGAAGCGAAAGTGAAAAAAAGTCGTATTTTCACCATTTATATGTGTAAGACTCTTAAACTTGAGCGTTTCCTTACAGATTCGTCGAAAAACATCGAAAGAAACAAAGGTTTTTCACATAGTCATTCGGGTGCCTCCACGAGGGTCTTTTCGTAAGGGTTGAGGTTGTGAAGTCTTTTCGACACGAGTAAATGTTTTTTTTCTTCCATATTTTAAGCTTAGGACAATCTTTAGTGGATATGGTATGATACTAAAACGAGAAAACAACTTTTCAGATCGAGTTAACGACCCTGTCTCAATGGGCAAAAAAAGTTCCTATGTTAACACCTATGGATTTTGAGTGCAAAATGGCCCGGAAGCGAAAGTGAAAAAAAGTCGTATTTTCACCATTTATATGTGTAAGACTCTTAAACTTGAGCGTTTCCTTACAGATTCGTCGAAAAACATCGAAAGAAACAAAGGTTTTTCACATAGTCATTCGGGTGCCTCCACGAGGGTCTTTTCGTAAGGGTTGAGGTTGTGAAGTCTTTTCGACACGAGTAAATGTTTTTTTTCTTCCATATTTTAAGCTTAGGACAATCTTTAGTGGATATGGTATGATACTAAAACGAGAAAACAACTTTTCAGATCGAGTTAACGACCCTGTCTCAATGGGCAAAAAAAGTTCCTATGTTAACACCTATGGATTTTGAGTGCAAAATGGCCCGGAAGCGAAAGTGAAAAAAAGTCGTATTTTCACCATTTATATGTGTAAGACTCTTAAACTTGAGCGTTTCCTTACAGATTCGTCGAAAAACATCGAAAGAAACAAAGGTTTTTCACATAGTCATTCGGGTGCCTCCACGAGGGTCTTTTCGTAAGGGTTGAGGTTGTGAAGTCTTTTCGACACGAGTAAATGTTTTTTTTCTTCCATATTTTAAGCTTAGGACAATCTTTAGTGGATATGGTATGATACTAAAACGAGAAAACAACTTTTCAGATCGAGTTAACGACCCTGTCTCAATGGGCAAAAAAAGTTCCTATGTTAACACCTATGGATTTTGAGTGCAAAATGGCCCGGAAGCGAAAGTGAAAAAAAGTCGTATTTTCACCATTTATATGTGTAAGACTCTTAAACTTGAGCGTTTCCTTACAGATTCGTCGAAAAACATCGAAAGAAACAAAGGTTTTTCACATAGTCATTCGGGTGCCTCCACGAGGGTCTTTTCGTAAGGGTTGAGGTTGTGAAGTCTTTTCGACACGAGTAAATGTTTTTTTTCTTCCATATTTTAAGCTTAGGACAATCTTTAGTGGATATGGTATGATACTAAAACGAGAAAACAACTTTTCAGATCGAGTTAACGACCCTGTCTCAATGGGCAAAAAAAGTTCCTATGTTAACACCTATGGATTTTGAGTGCAAAATGGCCCGGAAGCGAAAGTGAAAAAAAGTCGTATTTTCACCATTTATATGTGTAAGACTCTTAAACTTGAGCGTTTCCTTACAGATTCGTCGAAAAACATCGAAAGAAACAAAGGTTTTTCACATAGTCATTCGGGTGCCTCCACGAGGGTCTTTTCGTAAGGGTTGAGGTTGTGAAGTCTTTTCGACACGAGTAAATGTTTTTTTTCTTCCATATTTTAAGCTTAGGACAATCTTTAGTGGATATGGTATGATACTAAAACGAGAAAACAACTTTTCAGATCGAGTTAACGACCCTGTCTCAATGGGCAAAAAAAGTTCCTATGTTAACACCTATGGATTTTGAGTGCAAAATGGCCCGGAAGCGAAAGTGAAAAAAAGTCGTATTTTCACCATTTATATGTGTAAGACTCTTAAACTTGAGCGTTTCCTTACAGATTCGTCGAAAAACATCGAAAGAAACAAAGGTTTTTCACATAGTCATTCGGGTGCCTCCACGAGGGTCTTTTCGTAAGGGTTGAGGTTGTGAAGTCTTTTCGACACGAGTAAATGTTTTTTTTCTTCCATATTTTAAGCTTAGGACAATCTTTAGTGGATATGGTATGATACTAAAACGAGAAAACAACTTTTCAGATCGAGTTAACGACCCTGTCTCAATGGGCAAAAAAAGTTCCTATGTTAACACCTATGGATTTTGAGTGCAAAATGGCCCGGAAGCGAAAGTGAAAAAAAGTCGTATTTTCACCATTTATATGTGTAAGACTCTTAAACTTGAGCGTTTCCTTACAGATTCGTCGAAAAACATCGAAAGAAACAAAGGTTTTTCACATAGTCATTCGGGTGCCTCCACGAGGGTCTTTTCGTAAGGGTTGAGGTTGTGAAGTCTTTTCGACACGAGTAAATGTTTTTTTTCTTCCATATTTTAAGCTTAGGACAATCTTTAGTGGATATGGTATGATACTAAAACGAGAAAACAACTTTTCAGATCGAGTTAACGACCCTGTCTCAATGGGCAAAAAAAGTTCCTATGTTAACACCTATGGATTTTGAGTGCAAAATGGCCCGGAAGCGAAAGTGAAAAAAAGTCGTATTTTCACCATTTATATGTGTAAGACTCTTAAACTTGAGCGTTTCCTTACAGATTCGTCGAAAAACATCGAAAGAAACAAAGGTTTTTCACATAGTCATTCGGGTGCCTCCACGAGGGTCTTTTCGTAAGGGTTGAGGTTGTGAAGTCTTTTCGACACGAGTAAATGTTTTTTTTCTTCCATATTTTAAGCTTAGGACAATCTTTAGTGGATATGGTATGATACTAAAACGAGAAAACAACTTTTCAGATCGAGTTAACGACCCTGTCTCAATGGGCAAAAAAAGTTCCTATGTTAACACCTATGGATTTTGAGTGCAAAATGGCCCGGAAGCGAAAGTGAAAAAAAGTCGTATTTTCACCATTTATATGTGTAAGACTCTTAAACTTGAGCGTTTCCTTACAGATTCGTCGAAAAACATCGAAAGAAACAAAGGTTTTTCACATAGTCATTCGGGTGCCTCCACGAGGGTCTTTTCGTAAGGGTTGAGGTTGTGAAGTCTTTTCGACACGAGTAAATGTTTTTTTTCTTCCATATTTTAAGCTTAGGACAATCTTTAGTGGATATGGTATGATACTAAAACGAGAAAACAACTTTTCAGATCGAGTTAACGACCCTGTCTCAATGGGCAAAAAAGTTCCTATGTTAACACCTATGGATTTTAAGTGCAAAATGGCCCGGAAGCGAAAGTGAAAAAAATTCGTATTTTAACCATTTATATGTGTAAGACTCTTAAACTTGAGCGTTTCGTTACAGATTCGTCGAAAAACATCGAAAGAAACAAAGGTTTTTCACGTAGCCATTCGGGTGCCTCCACGAGGGTCTTTTCGTAAGGGTTGAGGTTGTGAAGTCTTTTCGACACGAGTAAATGTTTTTTTTCTTCCATATTTTAAGCTTAGGACAATCTTTAGTGGATATGGTATGATACTAAAACGAGAAAACAACTTTTCAGATCGAGTTAACGACCCTGTCTCAATGGGCAAAAAAAGTTCCTATGTTAACACCTATGGATTTTGAGTGCAAAATGGCCCGGAAGCGAAAGTGAAAAAAATTCGTATTTTAACCATTTATATGTGTAAGACTCTTAAACTTGAGCGTTTCCTTACAGATTCGTCGAAAAACATCGAAAGAAACAAAGGTTTTTCACATAGTCATTCGGGTGCCTCCACGAGGGTCTTTTCGTAAGGGTTTAGGCTGTGTAGTCTTTTCGACACGTGTAAATGTTTTTTGTCTTCCATATTTTAAGCTTAGGACAATCTTTAGTGGATATGGTGGATCTTTTCGTAAGGGTTTAGGCTGTGTAGTCTTTTCGACACGTGTAAATGTTTTTTGTCTTCCATATTTTAAGCTTAGGACAATCTTTAGTGGATATGGTATGATACTAAAACGAGAAAACAACTTTTCAGATCGAGTTCACGACCCTGTCTCAATGGGCAAAAAAGTTCCTATGTTAACACTTATGGATTTTGAGTGCAAAATGGCCCGGAAGCGAAACTGAAAAAAATTCGAATTTTAACCATTTATATGTGTAAGACTCTTAAACTTGAGCGTTTCGTTACAGATTCGTCGAAAAACATCGAAAGAAACAAAGGTTTTTAACATAGTCATTCGGGTGCCTCCACGAGGGTCTTTTCGTAAGGGTTTAGGCTGTGTAGTCTTTTCGACACGTGTAAATGTTTTTTGTCTTCCATATTTTAAGCTTAGGACAATCTTTAGTGGATATGGTATGATACTAAAACGAGAAAACAACTTTTCAGATCGAGTTAACGACCCTGTCTCAATGGGCAAAAAAGTTCCTATGTTAACACTTATGGATTTTGAGTGCAAAATGGCCCGGAAGCGAAACTGAAAAAAATTCGAATTTTAACCATTTATATGTGTAAGACTCTTAAACTTGAGCGTTTCGTTACAGATTCGTCGAAAAACATCGAAAGAAACAAAGGTTTTTCATATAGTCATTCGGGTGCCTCCACGAGGGTCTTTTCGTAAGGGTTTAGGTTGTGTAGTCTTTTCGACACGTGTAAATATTTTTTGTCTTCCATATTTTAAGCTTAGGACAATCTTTAGTGGATATGGTATGATACTAAAACGAGAAAACAACTTTTCAGATCGAGTTCACGACCCTGTCTCAATGGGCAAAAAAGTTCCTATGTTAACACTTATGGATTTTGAGTGCAAAATGGCCCGGAAGCGAAACTGAGAAAAATTCGAATTTTAACCATTTATATGTGTAAGACTCTTAAACTTGAGCGTTTCGTTACAGATTCGTCGAAAAACATCGAAAGAAACAAAGGTTTTTCATATAGTCATTCGGGTGCCTCCACGAGGGTCTTTTCGTAAGGGTTTAGGTTGTGTAGTCTTTTCGACACGTGTAAATATTTTTTGTCTTCCATATTTTAAGCTTAGGACAATCTTTAGTGGATATGGTATGATACTAAAACGAGAAAACAACTTTTCAGATCGAGTTCACGACCCTGTCTCAATGGGCAAAAAAGTTCCTATGTTAACACTTATGGATTTTGAGTGCAAAATGGCCCGGAAGCGAAACTGAGAAAAATTCGAATTTTAACCATTTATATGTGTAAGACTCTTAAACTTGAGCGTTTCGTTACAGATTCGTCGAAAAACATCGAAAGAAACAAAGGTTTTTCATATAGTCATTCGGGTGCCTCCACGAGGGTCTTTTCGTAAGGGTTTAGGTTGTGTAGTCTTTTCGACACGTGTAAATATTTTTTGTCTTCCATATTTTAAGCTTAGGACAATCTTTAGTGGATATGGTATGATACTAAAACGAGAAAACAACTTTTCAGATCGAGTTCACGACCCTGTCTCAATGGGCAAAAAAGTTCCTATGTTAACACTTATGGATTTTGAGTGCAAAATGGCCCGGAAGCGAAACTGAGAAAAATTCGAATTTTAACCATTTATATGTGTAAGACTCTTAAACTTGAGCGTTTCGTTACAGATTCGTCGAAAAACATCGAAAGAAACAAAGGTTTTTCATATAGTCATTCGGGTGCCTCCACGAGGGTCTTTTCGTAAGGGTTTAGGTTGTGTAGTCTTTTCGACACGTGTAAATATTTTTTGTCTTCCATATTTTAAGCTTAGGACAATCTTTAGTGGATATGGTATGATACTAAAACGAGAAAACAACTTTTCAGATCGAGTTCACGACCCTGTCTCAATGGGCAAAAAAGTTCCTATGTTAACACTTATGGATTTTGAGTGCAAAATGGCCCGGAAGCGAAACTGAGAAAAATTCGAATTTTAACCATTTATATGTGTAAGACTCTTAAACTTGAGCGTTTCGTTACAGATTCGTCGAAAAACATCGAAAGAAACAAAGGTTTTTCATATAGTCATTCGGGTGCCTCCACGAGGGTCTTTTCGTAAGGGTTTAGGTTGTGTAGTCTTTTCGACACGTGTAAATATTTTTTGTCTTCCATATTTTAAGCTTAGGACAATCTTTAGTGGATATGGTATGATACTAAAACGAGAAAACAACTTTTCAGATCGAGTTAACGACCCTGTCTCAATGGGCAAAAAAGTTCCTATGTTAACACTTATGGATTTTGAGTGCAAAATGGCCCGGAAGCGAAACTGAGAAAAATTCGAATTTTAACCATTTATATGTGTAAGACTCTTAAACTTGAGCGTTTCGTTACAGATTCGTCGAAAAACATCGAAAGAAACAAAGGTTTTTCACATAGTCATTCGGGTGCCTCCACGAGGGTCTTTTCGTAAGGGTTTAGGCTGTGTAGTCTTTTCGACACGTGTAAATATTTTTTGTCTTCCATATTTTAAGCTTAGGACAATCTTTAGTGGATATGGTATGATACTCAAACGAAAAAACAACTTTTCAGATCGAGTTAACGACCCTGTCTCAATGGGCAAAAAAGTTCCTATGTTAACACTTATGGATTTTGAGTGCAAAATGGCCCGGAAGCGAAACTGAAAAAAATTCGAAT
>NW_019268854.1:0-12225 GCF_002738365.1 Cucurbita moschata
TTTAAGCACTCCTTTACTGTTTTCTGCACTTCGTTACTTCGGAATTCTATTCTAAATCATCAAGCCTAATCATTCGCCGCAAAAGTTTCGAAAAACGTCGACCGTGACTCGGCTTTTTTAGCACGTTTTTCGAATTTCCAAACTCAGGGTTTACGAATTAGGGTTTCGATTTTAAGCACTCTTTTACTGTTTTCTGCACTTCGTTACTTCGGAATTCTATTCTAATTTATCAAGCCTAATCATTCGCCGCAAAAGTTTTGAAAAACGTCGTCCATGACTCGGTTTTTTTATCATGTACTTCGATTTCCAAAATAAGGGTTTACGAATTAGGGTTTCGATTTTAAACACTCTTTTACTGTTTTCTGCACTCCGTTACTTCGAAATTCTATTCTAAATCATCAAGCCTAATCATTCGCCGAAAAAGTTTCAAAAAACGTCGACCGTGACTCGGCTTTTTTAGCACGTTCTTCGAATGTCGAAACTCAGGGTTTCCGAATTAGGGTTTCGATTTTAAACACTCTTTTACTGTTTTCTGCACTCCGTTACTTCGAAATTCTATTCTAAATCATCAAGCCTAATCATTCGCCGAAAAAGTTTCAAAAAACGTCGACCGTGACTCGGCTTCTTTAGCACGTTCTTCGAAGTTCCAAAACCAGGGTTTCCGAATTAGGGTTTCATTTTAAGCACTCCTTTACTGTTTTCTGCACTTCGTTACTTCGGAATTCTATTCTAAATCAACAAGCCTAATCATTCGCCGCAAAAGTTTCGAAAAACGTCGACCGTGACTCGGCTTTTTTAGCACGTTCTTCGAATGTCGAAACTCAGGGTTTCCGAATTAGGGTTTCGATTTTAAGAACTCTTTTACTGTTTTCTGCACTTCGTTACTTCGGAATTCTATTCTAACTTATCAAGCCTAATCATTCGCCGCAAAAGTTTCAAAAACGTCGACCGTGACTCCGTTTTTTTTATCATGTACTTCGATTTCCAAAAAAAGGGTTTCCGAATTAGGGTTTCGATTTTAAACACTCTTTTACTGTTTTCTGCACTCCGTTACTTCGAAATTCTATTCTAAATCATCAAGCCTAATCATTCGCCGAAAAAGTTCCCAAAAACGTCGACCGTGACTCGGCTTTTTTAGCACGTTCTTCGAATTTCCAAAACCAGGGTTTCTGAATTAGGGTTTGATTTTAAGCACTCCTTTACTGTTTTCTGCACTTCGTTACTTCGGAATTCTATTCTAAATCATCAAGCCTAATCATTCGCCGCAAAAGTTTCGAAAAACGTCGACCGTGACTCGGCTTATTTAGCACGTTCTTCGAATTTCCAAACTCAGGGTTTCCGATTTAGGGTTTCGATTTTAAGCACTCTTTAACTATTTTCTGCACTTCGTTACTTCGGAATTCTATTCGAACTTATCAAGCCTAATCATTCGCCGCAAAAGTTTCAAAAAACGTCGACCGTGACTCGGCTTTTTTAGCACGTTCTTCGAATTTCCAAACTCAGGGTTTCCGATTTAGGGTTTCGATTTTAAGCACTCTTTAACTATTTTCTGCACTTCGTTACTTCGGAATTCTATTCGAACTTATCAAGCCTAATCATTCGCCGCAAACGTTTCGAAAAACGTCGACCGTGACTCGGTTTTTTTACGATGTACTTCGATTTCAAAAATAAGGGTTTCCGAATTAGGGTTTCGATTTTAAACACTCTTTTAAGTTTTTCTGCACTCCGTTACATCGAAATTCTATTCTAAATCATCAAGCCTAATCATTCGCCGCAAAAGTTTCAAAAAACGTCGACCGTGACTCGGCTTTTTTAGCACGTTCTTCGAAGTTCCAAAACCAGGGTTTTCGAATTGGGGTTTCGATTTTAAGCACTCCTTTACTGTTTTCTGCATTTCGTTACTTCGGAATTCTATTCTAAATCAACAAGCCTAATCATTCGCCGCAAAAGTTTCGAAAAACGTCGACCGTGACTCGGCTTTTTTAGCACGTTCTTCGAATGTCGAAACTCAGGGTTACCGAATTAGGGTTTCGATTTTAAGCACTCTTTTACTGTTTTCTGCACTTCGTTACTTCGGAATTCTATTCTAACTTATCAAGCCTAATCATTCGCCGCAAAAGTTTCGAAAAACGTCGACCGTGACTCGGCTTTTTTAGCACGTTCTTCGAATGTCCAAACTCAGGGTTTCCGAATTAGGGTTTCGATTTTAAGCACTCTTTTACTGTTTTCTGCACTCCGTTACTTCGGAATTCTATTCTAACTTATCAAGCCTAATCATTCGCCGCAAAAGTTTCGAAAAACGTCGACCGTGACTCGGTTTTTTTATCAAGTACTTCGATTTCCAAAATAAGGGTTTCCGAATTACGGTTTCGATTTTAAACACTCTTTTACGTTTTTCTGCACTCCGTTACTTCGAAATTCTATTCTAAATCATCAAGCCTAATCATTCGCCGCAAAAGTTTCAAAAAACGTCGACCGTGACTCGGCTTTTTTAGCACGTTCTTCGAAGTTCCAAAACCAGGGTTTTCGAATTGGGGTTTCGATTTAAGCACTCCTTTACTGTTTTCTGCACTTCGTTACTTCGGAATTCTATTCTAAATCAACAAGCCTAATCATTCGCCGCAAAAGTTTCGAAAAACGTCGACCGTGACTCGGCTTTTTTAGCACGTTCTTCGAATGTCGAAACTCAGGGTTTCCGAATTAGGGTTTCGATTTTAAGCACTCTTTTACTGTTTTCTGCACTCCATTACTTTGGAATTCTATTCTAACTCATCAAGCCTAATCATTCGCCGCAAAAGTTTCGAAAAACGTCGACCGTGACTCGGCTTTTTTAGCACGTTCTTCGAATGTCGAAACTCAGGGTTTCCGAATTAGGGTTTCGATTTTAAGCACTCTTTTACTATTTTCTGCACTTCGTTACTTCGGAATTCTTTTCTAAATCATCAAGCCTAATCATTCGCCGCAAAAGTTTCGAAAAACGTCGACCGTGACTCGGCTTATTTAGCACGTTCTTCGAATTTCCAAACTCAGGGTTTCCGAATTAGGGTTTCGATTTTAAGCACTCTTTTACTGTTTTCTGCACTCCGTTACTTTGGAATTCTATTCTAACTCATCAAGCCTAATCATTCGCCGCAAAAGTTTCGAAAAACGTCGACCATGACTTGGGTTTTTAGCACGTTCTTCGAATGTACAAACTCAGGGTTTCCGAATTAGGGTTTCGATATTAAGCACTCTTTTACTGTTTTCTGCACTCCGTTACTTTGGAATTCTATTCTAACTCATCAAGCCTAATCATTCGTCGCAAAAGTTTCGAAAAACGTCGACCGTGACTCGGTTTTTTTATCATGTACTTCGATTTCCAAAATAAGGGTTTCCGAATTAGGGTTTCGATTTTAAACACTCTTTTAAGTTTTTCTGCACTCCGTTACATCGAAATTCTATTCTAAATCATCAAGCCTAATCATTCGCCGCAAAAGTTTCAAAAAACGTCGACCGTGACTCGGCTTTTTTAGCACGTTCTTCGAAGTTCCAAAACCAGGGTTTTCGAATTGGGGTTTCGATTTCAAGCACTCCTTTACTGTTTTCTGCACTTCGTTACTTCGGAATTCTATTCTAAATCAACAAGCCTAATCATTCGCCGCAAAAGTTTCGAAAAACGTCGACCGTGACTCGGCTTTTTTAGCACGTTCTTCGAAGTTCCAAAACCAGGGTTTCCGAATTAGGGTTTTATTTTAAGCGCTCCTTTACTGTTTTCTGCACTTCGTTACTTCGGAATTCTATTCTAAATCAACAAGCCTAATCATTCGCCGCAAAAGTTTTGAAAAACGTCGACCGTGACTCGGCTTATTTAGCACGTTCTTCGAATTTCCAAACTCAGGGTTTCCGAATTAGGGTTTCGATTTTAAGCACTCTTTTACTGTTTTCTTCACTTCGTTACTTCGGAATTCTATTCTAACTTAACAAGCCTAATCATTCGCCGCAAAAGTTTCGAAAAACGTCGACCGTGACTCGGTTTTTTTAGCACGTACTTCGATTTCTAAAATCAGAGTTTTCGAATTAGGGTTTCGATTTTAAGCACTCTTTTACTGTTTTCTGCACTCCGTTACTTCGAAATTCTATTCTAAATCATCAAGCCTAATCATTCGCCGCAAAAGTTTCGAAAAACGTCGACCGTGACTCGGGTTTTTAGCACGTTCTTTGAATGTCCAAAATCAGGGTTTCCGAATTAGGGTTTCGATTTTAAGCACTCTTTTACTGTTTTCTGCACTCCGTTACTTCGAAATTCTATTCTAAATCATCAAGCCTAATCATTCGCCGCAAAAGTTTCGAAAAACGTCGACCGTGACTCGGTTTTTTTAGCACGTTCTTTGAACGTCAAAAATCAGGGTTTCGAATTAAGGTTTCGATTTTAAGCACTCTTTTACTGTTTTCTGCACTCCGTTACTTCGAAATTCTATTCTAAATCATCAAGCCTAATCATTCGCCGCAAAAGTTTCGAAAAACGTCGACCGTGACTCGGTTATTTTTAGCACGTTCTTTGAACGTCAAAAATCAGGGTTTCGAATTAAGGTTTCGATTTTAAGCACTCTTTTACTGTTTTCTGCACTCCGTTACTTCGAAATTCTATTCTAAATCATCAAGCCTAATCATTCGCCGCAAAAGTTTCGAAAAACGTCGACCGTGACTCGGTTATTTTTAGCACGTTCTTTGAACGTCAAAAATCAGGGTTTCGAATTAAGGTTTCGATTTTAAGCACTCTTTTACTGTTTTCTGCACTCCGTTACTTCGAAATTCTATTCTAAATCATCAAGCCTAATCATTCGCCGCAAAAGTTTCGAAAAACGTCGACCGTGACTCGGTTATTTTTAGCACGTTCTTTGAACGTCAAAAATCAGGGTTTCGAATTAAGGTTTCGATTTTAAGCACTCTTTTACTGTTTTCTGCACTCCGTTACTTCGAAATTCTATTCTAAATCATCAAGCCTAATCATTCGCCGCAAAAGTTTCGAAAAACGTCGACCGTGACTCGGTTATTTTTAGCACGTTCTTTGAACGTCAAAAATCAGGGTTTCGAATTAAGGTTTCGATTTTAAGCACTCTTTTACTGTTTTCTGCACTCCGTTACTTCGAAATTCTATTCTAAATCATCAAGCCTAATCATTCGCCGCAAAAGTTTCGAAAAACGTCGACCGTGACTCGGTTATTTTTAGCACGTTCTTTGAACGTCAAAAATCAGGGTTTCGAATTAAGGTTTCGATTTTAAGCACTCTTTTACTGTTTTCTGCACTCCGTTACTTCGAAATTCTATTCTAAATCATCAAGCCTAATCATTCGCCGCAAAAGTTTCGAAAAACGTCGACCGTGACTCGGTTATTTTTAGCACGTTCTTTGAACGTCAAAAATCAGGGTTTCGAATTAAGGTTTCGATTTTAAGCACTCTTTTACTGTTTTCTGCACTCCGTTACTTCGAAATTCTATTCTAAATCATCAAGCCTAATCATTCGCCGCAAAAGTTTCGAAAAACGTCGACCGTGACTCGGTTATTTTTAGCACGTTCTTTGAACGTCAAAAATCAGGGTTTCGAATTAAGGTTTCGATTTTAAGCACTCTTTTACTGTTTTCTGCACTCCGTTACTTCGAAATTCTATTCTAAATCATCAAGCCTAATCATTCGCCGCAAAAGTTTCGAAAAACGTCGACCGTGACTCGGTTATTTTTAGCACGTTCTTTGAACGTCAAAAATCAGGGTTTCGAATTAAGGTTTCGATTTTAAGCACTCTTTTACTGTTTTCTGCACTCCGTTACTTCGAAATTCTATTCTAAATCATCAAGCCTAATCATTCGCCGCAAAAGTTTCGAAAAACGTCGACCGTGACTCGGTTATTTTTAGCACGTTCTTTGAACGTCAAAAATCAGGGTTTCGAATTAAGGTTTCGATTTTAAGCACTCTTTTACTGTTTTCTGCACTCCGTTACTTCGAAATTCTATTCTAAATCATCAAGCCTAATCATTCGCCGCAAAAGTTTCGAAAAACGTCGACCGTGACTCGGTTATTTTTAGCACGTTCTTTGAACGTCAAAAATCAGGGTTTCGAATTAAGGTTTCGATTTTAAGCACTCTTTTACTGTTTTCTGCACTCCGTTACTTCGAAATTCTATTCTAAATCATCAAGCCTAATCATTCGCCGCAAAAGTTTCGAAAAACGTCGACCGTGACTCGGTTATTTTTAGCACGTTCTTTGAACGTCAAAAATCAGGGTTTCGAATTAAGGTTTCGATTTTAAGCACTCTTTTACTGTTTTCTGCACTCCGTTACTTCGAAATTCTATTCTAAATCATCAAGCCTAATCATTCGCCGCAAAAGTTTCGAAAAACGTCGACCGTGACTCGGTTATTTTTAGCACGTTCTTTGAACGTCAAAAATCAGGGTTTCGAATTAAGGTTTCGATTTTAAGCACTCTTTTACTGTTTTCTGCACTCCGTTACTTCGAAATTCTATTCTAAATCATCAAGCCTAATCATTCGCCGCAAAAGTTTCGAAAAACGTCGACCGTGACTCGGTTATTTTTAGCACGTTCTTTGAACGTCAAAAATCAGGGTTTCGAATTAAGGTTTCGATTTTAAGCACTCTTTTACTGTTTTCTGCACTCCGTTACTTCGAAATTCTATTCTAAATCATCAAGCCTAATCATTCGCCGCAAAAGTTTCGAAAAACGTCGACCGTGACTCGGTTATTTTTAGCACGTTCTTTGAACGTCAAAAATCAGGGTTTCGAATTAAGGTTTCGATTTTAAGCACTCTTTTACTGTTTTCTGCACTCCGTTACTTCGAAATTCTATTCTAAATCATCAAGCCTAATCATTCGCCGCAAAAGTTTCGAAAAACGTCGACCGTGACTCGGTTATTTTTAGCACGTTCTTTGAACGTCAAAAATCAGGGTTTCGAATTAAGGTTTCGATTTTAAGCACTCTTTTACTGTTTTCTGCACTCCGTTACTTCGAAATTCTATTCTAAATCATCAAGCCTAATCATTCGCCGCAAAAGTTTCGAAAAACGTCGACCGTGACTCGGTTATTTTTAGCACGTTCTTTGAACGTCAAAAATCAGGGTTTCGAATTAAGGTTTCGATTTTAAGCACTCTTTTACTGTTTTCTGCACTCCGTTACTTCGAAATTCTATTCTAAATCATCAAGCCTAATCATTCGCCGCAAAAGTTTCGAAAAACGTCGACCGTGACTCGGTTATTTTTAGCACGTTCTTTGAACGTCAAAAATCAGGGTTTCGAATTAAGGTTTCGATTTTAAGCACTCTTTTACTGTTTTCTGCACTCCGTTACTTCGAAATTCTATTCTAAATCATCAAGCCTAATCATTCGCCGCAAAAGTTTCGAAAAACGTCGACCGTGACTCGGTTATTTTTAGCACGTTCTTTGAACGTCAAAAATCAGGGTTTCCGAATTAAGGTTTCGATTTTAAGCACTCTTTTACTGTTTTCTGCACTCCGTTACTTCGAAATTCTATTCTAAATCATCAAGCCTAATCATTCGCCGCAAAAGTTTCGAAAAACGTCGACCGTGACTCGGTTATTTTTAGCACGTTCTTTGAACGTCAAAAATCAGGGTTTCGAATTAAGGTTTCGATTTTAAGCACTCTTTTACTGTTTTCTGCACTCCGTTACTTCGAAATTCTATTCTAAATCATCAAGCCTAATCATTCGCCGCAAAAGTTTCGAAAAACGTCGACCGTGACTCGGTTTTTTTAGCACGTTCTTTGAACGTCAAAAATCAGGGTTTCGAATTAAGGTTTCGATTTTAAGCACTCTTTTACTGTTTTCTGCACTCCGTTACTTCGAAATTCTATTCTAAATCATCAAGCCTAATCATTCGCCGCAAAAGTTTCGAAAAACGTCGACCGTGACTCGGTTATTTTTAGCACGTTCTTTGAACGTCAAAAATCAGGGATTGATTTTAAGCACTCTTTTACTGTTTTCTGCACTCCGTTACTTCGAAATTCTATTCTAAATCATCAAGCCTAATCATTCGCCGCAAAAGTTTCGAAAAACGTCGACCGTGACTCGGTTTTTTTAGCACGTTCTTTGAACGTCAAAAATCAGGGATTGATTTTAAGCACTCTTTTACTGTTTTCTGCACTCCGTTACTTCGAAATTCTATTCTAAATCATCAAGCCTAATCATTCGCCGCAAAAGTTTCAAAAAACGTCGACCGTGACTCGGCTTTTTTAGCACGTTCTTCGAAGTTCCAAAACCAGGGTTTCCGAAAAAGGGTTTGATTTTAACCACTCCTTTACTGTTTTCTACACTTCGTTACTTCGGAATTCTATTCTAAATCATCAAGCCTAATCATTCGCCGCAAAAGTTTCGAAAAACGTCGACCGTTACTCGGCTTTTTAGCACGTTCTTCGAATGTCCAAACTCAGGGTTTCCGAATTAGGGTTCGATTTTAAGCACTCTTTTACTGTTTTCTGCACTCCGTTACTTTGAAATTCTATTCTAACTCATCAAGCCTAATCATTCGCCGCAAAAGTTTCGAAAAACGTGGATCGTGACTCGGTTTTTTTAGCACGTACTTCGATTTCTAAAATCAGAGTTTTCGAATTAGGGTTTCGATTTTAAGCACTCTTTTCCTGTTTTCTGCGCTCCGTTACTTCCAAATTCTATTCTAAATCATCAAGCCTAATCATTCGCCGAAAAAGTTTCGAAAAACGTCGACCGTGACTCGGCTTTTTTAGTACGTTCTTCGAAGTTCCAAAACCTGGGTTTCCGAATTAAGTTTTGATTTTAAGCACTCCTTTACTGTTTTCTGCACTTCGTTACTTCATAATTCTATTCTAAATCATCAAGCCTAATCATTCTTCGCAAAAGTTTCGAAAAACGTCGACCGTTACTCGCCTTTTTTAGCACGTTCTTCGAATGTCCAAACTCAGGGTTTCCGAATTAGGGTTTCGATTTTAAGCACTCTTTTACTGTTTTCTGCACTCCATTACTTTGGAATTCTATTCTAACTCATCAAGCCTAATGATTCGCCGCAAAAGTTTCGAAAAACGTCGACCATGACTCGGCTTTTTTAGCACGTTCTTCGAATGTCGAAACTCAGGGTTTCCAAATTAGGGTTTCGATTTTAAGCACTCTTTTACTGTTTTCTGCACTCCGTTACTTCGGAATTCAGTTCTAACTCATCAAGCCTAATCATTCGCCGCAAAAGTTTCGAAAAACGTCGACCGTTACTCGACTTTTTAGCACGTTCTTCGAATGTCCAAACTCAGGGTTTCCGAATTAGGGTTTCGATTTTAAGCACTCTTTTACTGTTTTCTGCACTCCATTACTTTTGAATTCTATTCTAACTCATCAAGCCTAATCATTCGCCGCAAAAGTTTCGAAAAACGTCGACCGTGACTCGGTTATTTTTAGCACGTTCTTTGAACGTCAAAAATCAGGGTTTCGAATTAAGGTTTCGATTTTAAGCACTCCTTTAATGTTTTCTGCACTTCGTTACTTCAGAATTCTATTCTAAATCATCAAGCCTAATCATTCGCCGCAAAAGTTTCGAAAAACGTCGACCGTTACTCGCCTTTTTTAGCACGTTCTTCGAATGTCTAAACTCAGGGTTTCCGAATTAGGGTTTCGATTTTAAGCACTCTTTTACTGTTTTCTGCACTCCATTACTTTTGAATTCTATTCTAACTCATCAAGCCTAATCATTCGCCGCAAAAGTTTCGAAAAACGTCGACCGTGACTCGGCTTTTTTAGCACGTTCTTCGAAGTTCCAAACCAGGGTTTTTGAATTAGGGTTTCGATTTTAAGCACTCCTTTACTGTTTTCTGCACTCCGTTACTTCAGAATTCTATTCTAAATCATCAAGCCTAATCATTCGCCGCAAAAGTTTCGAAAAATGTCGACCGTTACTCGGCTTTTTAGCACGTTCTTCGAATGTCAAAACTCAGGGTTTCCGAATTAGGGTTTCGATTTTAAGCACTCTTTTACTGTTTTCTGCACTCCGTTACTTCGAAATTCTATTCTAAATCATCAAGCCTAATCATTCGCCGAAAAAGTTTCAAAAAACGTCGACCGTGACTCGGCTTTTTTAGCACGTTCTTCGAAGTTCCAAACCAGGGTTTCCGAATTAAGGTTTGATTTTAAGCACTCCTTTACTGTTTTCTGCACTTCGTTACTTCGGAATTCTATTCTAAATCATCAAGCCTAATCATTCGCCGCAAAAGTTTCGAAAAACGTCGACCGTTACTCGGCTTTTTTAGCACGTTCTTCGAATGTCCAAACTCAGGGTTTCCGAATTAGGGTTTCGATTTTAAGCACTATTTTACTGTTTTCTGCACTCCATTACTTTGGAATTCTATTCTAACTCATCAAGCCTAATGATTCGCCGCGAAAGTTTCGAAAAACGTCGACCATGACTCGGCTTTTTTAGCACGTTCTTCGAATGTCGAAACTCAGGGTTTCCAAATTAGGGTTTCGATTTTAAGCACTCTTTTACTGTTTTCTGCACTCCGTTACTTCGGAATTCTATTCTAACTCATCAAGCCTAATGATTCGCCGCGAAAGTTTCGAAAAACGTCGACCATGACTCGGCTTTTTTAGCACGTTCTTCGAATGTCGAAACTCAGGGTTTCCAAATTAGGGTTTCGATTTTAAGCACTCTTTTACTGTTTTCTGCACTCCGTTACTTTGGAATTCAGTTCTAACTCATCAAGCCTAATCATTCGCCGCAAAAGTTTCGAAAAACGTCGACCGTGACTCGGCTTTTTTAGAACGTTCTTTGAATGTCTAAAATTAGGGTTTGATTTTAAGCACTCTTTTACTGTTTTCTGCACTCCGTTACTTCGGAATTCAGTTCTAACTCATCAAGCCTAATCATTCGCCGCAAAAGTTTCAAAAAACGTCGACCGTGACTCGGCTTTTTAGCACGTTCTTCGAAGTTGCAAAACTAGGGTTTCCGAATTAGGGTTTCGATTTTACGCACTCTTTTACTGTTTTCTGCACTCCGTTACTTCGGAATTCTATTCTAACTCATCAAGCCTAATCATTCGCCGCAAAAGTTTCAAAAAACGTCGACCGTGACTCGGCTTTTTAGCACGTTCTTCGAAGTTGCAAAACTAGGGTTTCCGAATTAGGGTTTCGATTTTACGCACTCTTTTACTGTTTTCTGCACTCCGTTACTTCGGAATTCTATTCTAACTCATCAAGCCTAATCATTCGCCGCAAAAGTTTCAAAAAACGTCGACCGTGACTCGGCTTTTTTAGCACGTTCTTCGAATGTCGAAACTCAGGGTTTCCGAATTAGGGTTTCGATTTTACGCACTCTTTTACTGTTTTCTGCACTCCGTTACTTTGGAATTCAGTTCTAACTCATCAAGCCTAATCATTCGCCGCAAAAGTTTCGAAAAACGTCGACCGTGACTCGGCTTTTTTAGCACGTTCTTCGAAGTTGCAAAACTAGGGTTTCCGAATTAGGGTTTCGATTTTAAGCACTCTTTTACTGTTTTCTGCACTCCGTTACTTCGAAATTCTATTCTAAATCATCAAGCCTAATCATTCGCCGAAAAAGTTTCAAAAAACGTCGACCGTGACTCGGCTTTTTTAGCACGTTCTTCGAAGTTGCAAAACTAGGGTTTCCGAATTAGGGTTTCGATTTTAAGCACTCCTTTACTGTTTTCTGCACTTCGTTAATTCGGAATTCTATTCTAAATCATCAAGCCTAATCATTCGCCGCAAAAGTTTCGAAAAACGTCGACCGTGACTCGGCTTTTTTAGCACGTTCTTCGAATGTCCAAACTCAGGGTTTCCGAATTAGGGTTTCGATTTTAAGCACTCTTTTACTGTTTTCTGCGCTCCGTTACTTCCAAATTCTATTCTAAATCATCAAGCCTAATCATTCGCCGCAAAAGTTTCGAAAAACGTCGACCGTGACTCGGCTTTTTTAGCACGTTCTTCGAAGTTCCAAAACCAGGGTTTTCGAATTAGGGTTTCGATTTTAAGCACTCTTTTACTGTTTTCTGCGCTCCGTTACTTCCAAATTCTATTCTAAATCATCAAGCCTAATCATTCGCCGCAAAAGTTTCAAAAAACCTCGACCGTGACTCGGCTTTTTTAGAACGTTCTTTGAATGTCTAAAATTAGGGTTTGATTTTAAGCACTCTTTTACTGTTTTCTTCACTCCGTTACCTCGAAATTCTATTCTAAATCATCAAGCCTAA